>NC_053168.1:10710000-10717500 GCF_016835505.1 Polypterus senegalus
CTACGCCTCTTTTAACCAAATATCCAGTAAAATAAAGGGTAATGACACACAAAGCAATGCTCAATGAGTCTCAGCAACTCATCGTAAGAAAAAAGTCAGAACAACTAAAAGAGTAAAACTGTATAGATACCCAACACATTAACGATGTACATCATTGACAATAAAAGGACATTTTATATAATAAGTGATCAGTCCATACAGTACATTTGTTGTATTTCACAGAATGGCAAATGATTCCATAACCCACCTTTTAAAACTGTTTTTCTTAATCAGGTATCCATTTTCTAACCCATTTACTAAGTTAAGGGTTACGGGGGGCTAGTGCTTACAAAAGAAGCAGGAGGTACAAGGCAGAAACCATCTCTGAACAGGCTACTAGTCCATCACAGGGCTACCAACACTCAGTCACGCTGGGGGGATTTAAACTCAGCAATTAGCCTGACATGTACATCTTTGGAACGTGTGGCAAGACGGAAACAGATTTTGAGAAATGCAGACATTGTGACAATGTGCAACCTCCAAAGAGGCAGAGGCCAGGCTGGGAACTGAACCCATGACTCTGAAGATGAGGCAGCACCTCTAAACACTGAGCCATTTCTCTCAAAACTTTTGAAAAGTTTTTACATACACTAATAAAAAAAAAAATCACCATTACTGGTATAAATCTGATGACTTATTAACCGGGAAAAGAAAACTGGAGAAACGTGTTCGGATTTTCATGTCACTACACTGGTTACCTGTGTCATTCAGGATTGACTTGAAAATTCTGCTTATGGTTTATAAAGCCTTAAATAATCTCGCCCCATCTTATATAACCGGAATGTCAGACATCTTATATTCCAAATCGTAACCTTAGATCTTCAAATGAGTGTCTCCTTGGAATTCCAAGAACAAAACTTAAAAGAAGTGGTGAGACGGGGGGCCTTCTGCTGTTATGTACCTAAAATCTGGAATAGCCTGCCGATAGGAATTCGCCAGGCTGATACAGTAGAGCACTTTAAAACACTGCTGAAAACACATTACTTTAACATGGCCTTCTCATAACTTCACTGTAATTTAATCCTGATACTCTGTATATTCAATTAATTATCATTACTGTTCATGGTGGCTCTAAAATCTGTACTAACCCCTACTCTCTCTTCTGTTTCTTTTCCCGGTGTCCTTTGGGTGGTGGCTTCCGCCACCACCATCTACTCAAAGCACAGTGATGTTCCAACAATGATGGATTAAAAGCCGAAAGTCTGCATGACCATCATCATCAAGTCCTTCTGTGAGAACCCTAAATACAAAGAGGACTGATAATTTATGTTAGGTAGAATGCTCAGAGGGGACTGGGTGGTCTCGTGGCCTCAGAACCCCTGCAGATTTGATTTTTTTTCTCCAGCCGTCTGGAGTTTTTTTTTTTTCTGTCCTCCCTGGCCATCGGACCTTACTCTTTTTCTATGTTAACTAATGTCTTATTTTAATTTCTTATTTTTCTTCATTATGTAAAGCACTTTGAGCTACTTTTTGTATGAAAATGTGCTATATAAATAAATGTTGTTGTTTAATTAAAAGCCATCTTTTCTAAGGAGCCAGGGCATGGTAGATAGTGTGTATAAAGCTGGTTTACAACACTGCCTTATACTTCAGCATATTTAGCAGCAACCATAGTCATACTGGTGTAACACTAATCAGAACTTTATACAAGAAGAAACTGTGAAACACAATGGCGTACTGGTCACTCTGTCAGTCTCACAGCTTTAGACTGCTGGTAACAAATTCCAGGTAGTTTACCACCTATGAAGAGTGTGCACATTTGCCCTGCATCGGTGTAAATTTTTTTCAGGGTATTAATGTATTCTCGTTTAATCGGAGTCTCCAAATGTTTCAAGTTTTCAGCAGGTGTTGATGTAATAAGACGTTCCCCTGTAATGAATCTGGTATTCCTATTAAAGTTGGTTTCTGCTTTGAGCCTGATGATGCTGGGTGTGGCTCCTACAATTAAATCAAACAGATTCTAAAACAGCATGGATGGATAAGAATAAACTATGCTGAATATAGTTTATGTGCTACATATAAACAGTCTTAAATAAGCAGGACTCTGTTGCTATATTCAGTAATAAAGACGCCACTAACCTGGCCCAAAATCCACTGTGGCATAAAGGCCCTGCAGAGTTCCACACTTCAGATAACCCAGACCCGCCCCGTCAGTAGTGAACAACACCACCTCTTCTCCCAAATGAGAACGGAAAAGCTTCATGAGATGCCGAAGATAATTGAAATCACAAGCGAAGTAGCTACCATACTCATTTTCTACCTGAAAAACAATTCATCAAACTGTTGTTAGCACCTAAAAGTAACACCTGATGAAAACATGAGATAGAAAGTAGCACATTATCTGTTCCATCAGTGCAGCCAATCTACGGGTGCAGCCTTCAAAGTGCTGCACCGAGCAAACAGCAATTTGGTGCATACCACAGCTCAAGTATTTTGTCAAACATTTATATATTAGTTTTTTTTCTATGAAGGCAGTTAACCTATGAATCAAGGTTGTTACTTATTATTCATCCAAAAAACTGTATTCAAGTATAAGAGTGCTTATGGGTTTAGTTTACCTGCATTCCGCATAATACCAGACCAGAGCGAAAACTGAACACAAAGAAAAATATCAGAAAACAACATTAATAATCTTAAACCCACTTCATCCACCTAAGGGCCAGGGATGCTGGAGCTTATCCCAACAGCATTTGATGCCATGCAGGTACTGGCACTGAACAGACGGGCCACTTCATGAGCACACAGGCACTCACAAGGGCCAATTTGAAATTTGGACCAAAGCCTCGACCAGGAGTTGTGCTGCCTACTCTGTCAGATACAGAATATCTGATATTATGGATGTTGTATAGAAATTAGCTCCTATACACATTAACTTCTAAAGCAGATTTTTAGCGCATTATTTCTAACAGGAAACAGAGAAGTGGACAGTTATTTAGCTGTGGTCTTAACATGTTGAACAGCCTCTTTGTTCACTTGTAAAGGGAGACATTGTCAGGATTTCTATTCATTAACAAAAAAAGAATCTGCTGGAATGGCTTACAATGGCAGCCTATGGGGCACCAGAGCAAATGTCAAACAAAAGCCTCAAAACTTAAATTGGATGTCCAATTCAGAGACAAGAAGGCTCCAGAAAATTGATCCTGGGATTGCACACATATGGGAAAAGTGTTTAGCAGCTTCAATGGCTGGAGTCCACCTTTTTTTTTTAAATAAAGTCTGTTCTCTCCATTTCATTTTCTATTCCCCTAGAACCTTTCACTAATGGAGGTTTAAACTCTTGTGGGTCTTTCAATGAACGATTCAGTTATAATCTTACTTTGATAGGACCGAGTGCTCACACTATACATTCTTCCAGTAAAATTTCATTTTTTACAGGATTTACAAATAAGCCCTCATTGTACACCTCTGATATGTCAGATTACAAAGGAGTTAATTTATAAGATCTGGAATATGCCGTCAACAAGCTGAGTCTAAAGAAGGGAAAAAAGAAACAGAACAGAGAGAGGAAGATTTACAGCCAATTTGGTTCAATTTAACCATAAATCACATACAATACACATTTTGAGTTTCCCCATGGGATTAATAAAGTTTACCTAATCTAATCCTCAAGGGCATCAGTGGAAATTAAGGGGAAGTGCATATAGGACTGAAGCCAGGAAGAACTTCTTTATGCAAAGAGTTAATGGCGTGTGCAACAAACTACCAAGTATCTGGACGAGATTTTGGGACAAATTAGCTATTAAGTAAACAAACGAGCTCGATGGACTGAATGGTTGCCTCTCGTTTGTCAAATTTTTTTTATGTACTGTTATAAGCTATGATAAAACTCAGGAAAAATGGGGATTGGTTGTGCTTATGCTGTCATGTCAAGCAATGCATACCAAACACGAATACCTTTACTGCAGACAGTAGCAGTTACTACTATTGGCCTTGGAATACTCGTGCAAGGGACTATCCCACATTGTTCCACCCGTTATCAATCATGGAGTTCTGGAGACATGGTTTTATTTTCTGAAATTGAACTGGAAAAAACAATTAAAAGCAGAAGGGCCAAATGAGCAGCTTTCCTTAGAGTAAGTTTATTGATACTGTTGCCTGACAGCTTCAAGCTAATGTGGTGCTTGCATGTTCTCACGTCTTCACACGGACATTTCCCCAGGTTCTCTAATTTGCCTCACACAGACTATAAAGACAGAAGTGACACAAAAGTTTTCACAGGACACAGGATTTCTCAAGGTGTGTTAATTCAACAGAGGCTTCGGGAAAGGACAATCATGAAGTCTTTCTTAGGGTTAAAGTAGTCATCCTTTCAAAACAGAGTGACAAAAGTGTAGATAGACGGTGCTAATTTGGGGCCTTTACATCTAGCATAAGTGGTACAGCAAGGGGGTTGATACAGACGTGACATTTTTCATTTTAATTTTATATCCTGCTCACGTACATTGTCTTATTGTTTCAGCTATTTGGAATTGTAATGCTGAACAACTACAGATGTGCTTTAATTTGTAATGTTTTACTAGAGTGCTTCTAATTTTCAATTTTTCCATTATACTGACTTTTTCATGAAATAGTGCTAATTTATACCTAACAAATACAGTTTTTCCACGGTATAACCCAAAGCACCCTTAAGAATATGATTTACAATTATATACAATATGCTCAAATAAAATCATATCAGATGATAACTGTGATTACATAACACCTATCATTTAAACATTAAGATACAAAAAGCAGTTAAATTTCACAGTAAAGTCTATAAAAATTGAAATATTATATCAGCTGGGATATGGTCACAATAGTCTTATACCATACAGAGAAAAGGCGATTAAAAACTTACTGTAAAAACTATAAAACTAAGCTTACAGCGCCCTCAAGTGTCAGAAGTAAAATGTATTTGTTATGCTACATGAATGAGAAGTGAGAACAGATGGATTTAGAGCTTCGAGTCTTCACTGATTAGACATTCTTTATTTCAAATGCATTATTAGGTGAAGGGTGAGTAGTTCACTTTGATCCATGACCTAATCAGTTCAGAAGATGATGATTAGTCATACAGTGCATTCAGAAAATATTCAGGCCATCACTTTACAAAGAATGATAGACGCTCAAAATAAGCTACCAAGTAGTGTGGTGGACAGTAAGACTTTAGGGTCTTTCAAAACTCGATGTTTTTTTTTTTTTGGGAGAAATAAGAGGACAGGACTGACGCACTTTGTTGGGCTGAATGGCCTGTTCTCGTCTAGACTGTTCTAATGTTCTAAGCATTTTGTTATGTTACAGCCTTGTGCTAAAAACACTGAAATTCATTTCCTTTCCCTCAAATCAAGTAACACTCAATACTCCAAAATTACAAAGTGAAAATAGGATTTTAACATTTTCACAAATTAAAATAAAAAACTAAAATATCATTTTGACACAAGTATTCTCGATTTAATGCAATTACAGTCTGGAGTTCTCCTGGGTCTGATACGACAAGCTTTGGAGACCTGGATTCAGGGATTTTCTGCCACTTTCTTCTCCAGGTCCTTTCAAGTTCTGTAAGGCAGGCTGGAGACCACTGGTGGACTGCCATTTTCAGGTCTCTCCAGAGATGTCCTGGAGTGGCCCTGCTAGAGCCCAGACATTAGAAAAGCCGACTCCAAGCCACACCTGTGTCATCTCTGTCTTGTGTTTGGGGTCATTGTCCTGGTGGAAGGTGAACCTTCAGCCCAGTTGGACATCCAGAGCACTCTTGAGCAGGACTCCATTAAGGATATCTCTGCACTTCCTTCAACATCCTCTTGGCCTTGACTAGTCTCTCCCAGTCTTGGATGCTGCCACTACCATGCTTATCTAAATAGTACTGTGCAGGTGATGACGGATGCCTGGTTTCCTCCAGACATGGCACTTAGAATTGAGGCCAAACAGTTCATTCTTGGATTCAGTAAACCAGAGTATCTGCTTTCTCGCAATCCTAGAGTCCCTTAGGTGTAATTTGTGCAAACTCCAAGTGGGCTTGCATACATCATCTCTCAATTCTGTCGTAAAGCCGAGATTGCTGGAGAGTTGCAGTGATTGTTATCTTTTTGTACATTTCTCCAGTCTCCACCCAGGTTCTAAGGAGCCGAGTCAGAGGGACCATCAGACTCTTGGTCACCTCTCTTACCAAGATCCTTCTTCTCTAGCTGTTCAATTTGGCCAGCTCTATGAAGAGACGCAGTGTTCCACATGTCATTCATTTAAGAATTATGGGGGCTACTGTGCTTTTGGGGACCTCTGATGATGCAGAAATGTTCTTGTAGCCTTCCCTAGATCTGTGCCTCAACATACTCCAGCCTCTAAGATATGCAGGCAATTCCTTGACCTCATGGTGTAGCTTCTGCCCTCAGACACACTGCCAGCTATGGGATATTCTATAGACAGCTGTGTGCCTTTTGACCGATACAATGAGATAAACCACAGACAAAGCTCAAGTATCATAGCAAAGTGTCCAAATACTTGTGTCAGTGAAATATTTAAATTTATTTCTCAATAACTTTGCAAAAATTATTTAAATCTTGTTTTTGATTTGTGATTCTGGGGTATTGAGTGTTGTTTGACGTGGATAAAAATATACACATTGTGAACAGGTATTGGGCTGTGGTCTTAACATACTGAACAGTCTTTAGTTCACTGGTAGGGGAGACATTGTCAGGATTTCAACTAATTAAAAAACAGAAAAAAACCCAAAACATCTGCTGGAATGGCTTCAGGTTTACAATGGCAGTCTAGGGGGCTCTAAACCAAATGTCAAACAACTGGGCATCCAAAACTTAAACTGGATATGCCAAATGGACCAAACGCACATTCGTTATATATCTGAAAGGTCAGGATTAACTGACTACAGGTAAAGACGTGTGTGCAAACCAAAATTGACCCAAACAGTCAAATTAGACACAGAAAGAGCACCTGGTCAAGGAATCCCTGCAGCAGCAATTTAGTAGGACATCTACTGGACATCATTATTATTAACAAAATGAAATGACTTGTCATTATATTAATACTGGATAAGGTCATGGGTGCTTATACCAATGTGAGGCGCAAAAATATTGTGATACTCTACTGTATCAACACCCCCACTCTACCTTATGTTAGTTATGTATTCCATCAAAAATCTAAATTTTGTTCACAGAAAACAAACCTGAACTGTAATAATAGGGCCACCATTTTGATACAGAAAAGGCTTGATCCTTGGAAGAAGTTCACCCATCCAACGGTCAACAGCTGCAATGTAATCTAAAATTAAAAAAACAAACAAATAAATTATATATCTACTCTTATTTTAAAGCCTACATATTTGTGTTTGGTACCATTCTTTTCAGAGTTTTTCAAACTTTAATGTGATGTCGTTAGATTTTCAGTTTCTTATTCCATTTTTAAATTATAAAGTAAAAAATATGAAGGACTTGTGTCCTGCGAACCGAGACTTTGTGCCATGAGATT
>NC_053168.1:12542500-12705000 GCF_016835505.1 Polypterus senegalus
AGAATGATGGATCCAATTGCCCTCTTGTGCTTCTGGTAGAAGGTCGGCGCCCGCCTCATCACATCTCGAACTCGAGCACCGGGAAAACAAGAAACAAAGGATTTTCGATTAGGGCACGTGATATTCAGGTTTCGTACAATCGAATCACCTACCACGATTATATCACCAGGGGTTGAAGGCAGACTGGGGATGCGGAGAGGGTCGAATCGGTTCTGGATTTGAATGCTCGCCTGTGCCGATGGAGGTGTTCTAGCCTTGAACCCCCGCCTGCAAAGCTGAAACCCGTCGAGGTCTTCATCAGCGTTGTCGTTGTTCCTACGAGGCCGGGGGTGAAGCTTACTTGCCCTTGGACTTGAGCGGCACGAGGTGGGGTTGATGTTACGCCGACTTCAGTTGTTTGGTGTGGTTTGTCCAGCAGCCGAGTCTTCAAGTCTCTGAGGTACCTTCGTCTGGACAGGAGTTTCTGAATCTGTTTGTCGAGTGCCTGGAGTTCTTCGACGACCACGGCAACGCGATTCATCTCACTGTCGGTCATTGTCTGCTTCTACTTCCGCTTCCGCTTCGTCACCTAGGAAAGAAAGAGAGAAAGTTAGTTAGAGTTACTCAGTTCTCTTTTTCAGGCATGTCTCACAATACATATATATATATATATATATATATACTGTATATACAGGTATAGTATATATATACAGTGGTGTGAAAAACTATTTGCCCCCTTCCTGATTTCTTATTCTTTTGCATGTTTGTCACACAAAATGTTTCTGATCATCAAACACATTTAACCATTAGTCAAATATAACACAAGTAAACACAAAATGCTGTTTTTAAATGATGGTTTTATTATTTAGGGAGAAAAAAAATCCAAACCTACATGGCGCTGTGTGAAAAGGTAATTGCCCCCTGAACCTAATAACTGGTTGGGCCACCCTTAGCAGCAATAACTGCAATCAAGCGCTTTGCGATAACTTGCAATGAGTTTTTACAGCTCTGGAGGAATTTTGGCCCACTCATCTTTGCAGAATTGTTGTAATTCAGCTTTATTTGAGGGTTTTCTAGCATGAACCACCTTTTTAAGGTCATGCCATAGCATCTCAATTGGATTCAGGTCAGGACTTTGACTAGGCCACTCCAAAGTCTTCATTTTGTTTTTCTTCAGTCATTCAGAGGTGGATTTGCTGGTGTGTTTTGGGTCATTGTCCTGTTGCAGCACCCAAGATCGCTTCAGCTTGAGCTGACGAACAGATGGCCAGACATTCTCCTTCAGGATTTTTTGGTAGACAGTAGAATTCATGGTTCCATCTATCACAGCAAGCCTTCCAGGTCCTGAAGCAGCAAAACAACCCCAGACCAACACACTACCACCACCATATTTTACTGTTGGTATGATGTTCTTTTTCTGAAATGCTGTGTTCCTTTTACGCCAGATGTAACGGGACATTTGCCTTCCAATAAGTTCAACTTTTGTCTCATCAGTCCACAAGGTATTTTCCCAAAAGTCTTGGCAATCATTGAGATGTTTCTTAGCAAAATTGAGACGAGCCCTAATGTTCTTTTTGCTTAACAGTGGTTTGCGTCTTGGAAATCTGCCATGCAGGCCGTTTTTGCCCAGTCTCTTTCTTATGGTGGAGTCGTGAACACTGACCTTAATTGAGGCAAGTGAGGCCTGCAGTTCTTTAGACGTTGTCCTGGGGTCTTTGTGACCTCTCGGATGAGTCGCCTCTGCGCCTTGGGGTAATTTTGGTCGGCCGGCCACTCCTGGGAAGGTTCACCACTGTTCCATGTTTTTGCCATTTGTGGTTAATGGCTCTCACTGTGGTTCGCTGGAGTCCCAAAGCTTTAGAAATGGCTTTATAACCTTTACCAGACTGATAGATCTCAATTACTTCTGTTCTCATTTGTTCCTGAATTTCTTTGGATCTTGGCATGATGTCTAGCTTTTGAGGTGCTTTTGGTCTACTTCTCTGTGTCAGGCAGCTCCTATTTAAGTGATTTCTTGATTGAAAAGGTGTGGCAGTAATCAGGCTTGGGGATGGCTACGGAAATTGAACTCGGTGTGATACACCACAGTTAGGTTATTTTTAAACAAGGGGGCAATTACTTTTTCACACAGGGCCATGTAGGTTTGGATTTTTTTTCTCCCTAAATAATAAAAACAAACATTTAAAACTGCATTTTGTGTTTACTTGTGTTATATTTGACTAATGGTTAAATGTGTTTGATGATCAGAAACATTTTGTGTGACAAACATGCAAAAGAATAAGAAATCAAGAAGGGGGCAAATAGTTTTTCACACCACTGTACAGTGGAACCTCGAGATACGAGTTTAATTCGTTCCAGCACTGAGCTTGTATAGCAAATTTCTCGTCTCTAGAACAAACTTCCCCTTTGAAAATAATGGAAATCCAGTTAATCCGTTCCGCACCCCCAAAAATATCAACATAAAAATCAATTTTCCTAACAAATAACACTGATAAATAATATATACAAGTGGAACCTCGGTTTGCAAGTAACTTGGTTTCCGAGTGTTTTGCAAGACAAACTAAATTTTTTAATTAATTTTGACTTGATAAAACGAGCGATGTCTTGCAATACGAGTAGTATGGATACAATTTGTCTGCTGAGCGTCATGTGAGCATAACTGAGCTGATGGTTCTTCTCTCTCGTGCGCATCTCTCTCTCCTTATCTCGCTTCGCTGCTTGCAGCATTCTCTCTCTCTCTCTCTCCTCTTGAGGGAAATTGTCTCCTATTCTCTGTCTAAATGTCCACGATATTTTCGGATATGCTTATACAGCGAACTGCTACAGCGAAACAATGAAATCACAAGCGCACAAACGCGTAGATCCTCACGCTACGGGAGAACAAGGAACACTGAGTGAGCTGACGGGCTGGCAGAGTCAACTTGGGTGAATCCCTGAGTCGAGGTGGATCGGGAAGTGTGTCATGCAGAACCACAGCCTGGCTTGTGGCTCATTACGCGAGCCAATGCTCGTATTTAGATCCGAATTTTTCGCTCATACTTTCCTCTTATCTTGAATTTCTCATATACAGAGGTGATTGTATCTAGAGGTTCCACTGTATGTATATATATATATATATACTCTATATATATAAAATCCTAAGCCTAAAAGTGAAACAATTTTATGGTACGTTTTTATGTCACGCTTTAAGTTGGGCTTATTTTAAAACCTACATATATATGTTTGGTATCATTCTTTTCAGAATTTATCAAACTTTAATGTGATGTTGTTAGATTTTCAGATTCTTATTCCGTTTTTAAATTGAAAACTAAAAAATATTAAGAACTCACGTCCCGCGAGACGAGACTTAATCAAGAGTGCCAAGAGATTTAACCACACGAGGGGCCGGAAATAAAAGACAAAGAGTAGTACAGCTGCTGTACAGTCTTTTAAACGTTCAAAGCACTGTGCGAGATGCAGATCATGCGACACGGCAGCATCAGCAAGCTAGCAGCTGATTGAGCAAAAAGGAGGTAGAAAAAAAAACTATTGTTTCCCATTCAATCATCGTTTAAAAGGGGGCTTCAGAAGAGCAGCTGCGTCTCCTTGGGGTGCGTTCAGCCCCCCTCTTCACAACACGAGCAGCAGAGATATGAAGTAGCTGGCATGTAGCACTGGTAGTTGGTGAGCTAAGCGAGCCGGGGGGTGCCAAATATTATATATATATACAGTATATATTTCAATTGTATCTGGGTGGAGTATTCCTTTCAGTCCTTTGTGAAATATTTAGTTTCTTGACTTCTTTTCTTAATTCCTTCAGTTTATTTCATTAATATTGCCAGTTTTTCTTTTTGAGTTGGAATTTCTAATTTAATTCAATAAATGAAATAACATAATTGAAGTACTGTGTGGGCAAGGTGTTTTGGCAGTTCCTGTTTGGGTGTAAATTCATCCCACTTACAGCATATTCCGCTGTTGTTTGTGTCTCAGTAACTGATGAAGCTGGACGTTGTGCACTTCTTTAAAATACCTTTTTGCTAACCCAAATGTTTTTAAGCTACAGAGCTTCAATGGACTGACGCCCCATCCAGAACTGAACAAACGATGGGAAAAGAATGAATGATTAACGCTTACTGGCCCAGTGGTCTTTAAAATAAATCCCTGATTTTTCTTTCTTTCTTTATTTTTTAATGCTTTGACTCCGAGCCCTACCATTTAATCCAATCCAGGATAATTCATTTTAAGTTTGCAAATGAGCAGAATTTATTGCGGCAGACAAGCTTTTGAAGTAAAGATGTTTAATGTAATTTAACTTGCGTGAATGTTCGCCTAAAGCCACGCTTTGACTGGCTTTAAATATTTTTTACTTTGAATTAATGAGATTATCTGATCCCTCTGGAGAAACAGCAAGCTTTTTGCAAGGGGAAAATGACACTTGCCTGGGTCTACTTGACTCCTCTTGATGCTTGGAGTTCTTTGATTATATTATTTAATGATGAAGGGTGGCCAAGAGACAGCCAACATCATCGATAAATTACGGTTATTCTTCCTAAAACGAACCCATGTTTGGGGTCAGGTTCGATTCAGATCACATTGAAATGAATATAAGAGGGCATGGCCTATGAATTACAATGAAAATTCACTCATTCAGCCATAAAAAAAATTATATTATATTGGGCGCCAGCTCTAGCAGCAGCGGTGGGAAAGATAGGAAATGTGATAAGAGGTGACATCAAGGCAAGAAAATGTAGCGGCTTGAGGGGGCCGACTTCTGTTCAAATGACTGCTGCCATGCCAGACACAATGGCAGGCAGTAAAAAAACAAACCTGCCACATCCACATTGTCACCATCTTAGCTTGGCATAGCAAGCAGTCTCTCTTGGGATGACAGGTTAATTTGAGGACAATCAGTTTTGTCACCCCCAAGCTAGACGTGCACTGGAAGTGCAAAACGTACAGGCCTACTTAGTAAAGTGATAAGAACCGTGGAGATACCTGATGTGTTATGAACTTGGACTTCTATGTGTCAGAAATGGTGGTGTGTAGAAAACTATCCTGTTGCCCATCTTGTTCACCCTGTAAATAACAGACTTCCAGCACAATACCAGCCCATGCCAGCTACAGAGGTTTTCAGAGGACTCCTCCATCACTGGCTGCATTAATAATTGGAGATGATTCAGAGTACAGGAAAGTTGTGGAGGACTTTGTCTTGTGGTTCAGGGACAACAACCTGCAACTCAACATCAGCAACTCAAAAGAGCTGGAGGCTGCCTACCAGCATGCCAAGGAACTTCTGAGACTAGTTACCATTCAGGGAGAGGACATAGAAGTGGTGCAGAGCTACAAGTAACTGGGGATCTACATGACCAACAAACTGGACTGGTCCCACAACACAGTAGTGCTGGACCAGAAGGGCCTGAGCCGACTGGACTTGCTAAAGAGACTAAGGGCTTTTGATGTGTGCAGCAAGCTGATGGAGATGTTCTACCAGTCCATAGTAGCCCGCGTGGTGTTCTGGGCTGTAATCTGCTGGGGTGGCAACCTGAACTCAAAAGAAGCACAATGTCTGAACAAACTTATAAGGAAAGCCTGCGCCATCACAGAGGGCCAACCCTGGACACACTTGAAGCTGCTGTGGAAAAAGAGGATGGGGGCAAAATTGAGAGCCATCATGAAAACTCCCCTCCAGGAAGCGCTCTCTCTCTCAGTGCCCTTTTAGCCATGGGCTTGTTCCACCACGGTGAGCTAAGAAGCATCTTTGGGGGTCTTTTCTGCTCACTGCTATCAGGAAATTCAATGCTTCCACATGATGGACTTGTTGAGTGTTTGTTTATTTATTTATTGATTGATTGATTGACTGATTGATCGATCAATCGATTGATCAATTGATTGATTGGCTGTATTATCTGTCCAGTGAGTCTGTATTCTCATTTTTATGTTCCTGCTGCTGTATGCATTTGCATCTCCCCGTGAATTAATAAAGTTGTATCTAATCTAAAGAGCTCCAAAGCACTCCTAAAAATGCCCACTAGGCATTTGATTTACCATCAAACCCTATCTGGATATAAGTACAAATGCAGGATCTTTGTGAAGTATTTTTTTTTATTCTATGAAAAGGCTTTATAACAACAGCAACAATATATTTCTTGTAAAGCCAAAAATCACACAAGGAATACCTCAATGAGTTTTAACAGGCCCTGTTTTTTTTGTCAGCCCCCCACCTCTGATTCCCTAAGAAGACAAGAAAGAACTCCCAAAATAAAAATTTACTGGGAAAATAAAAAAAGGAAACAAATTTGGGAGCGGTAATTCAGAGAGAGAGAGAGAGAAATAGAGAAAGACCCTCTTCCAAGTAGATTGGGTATGCAATGGATGTCAAAAAAATGGGGTAAATGCAACACATGAAACAGATGGTCTTGAGATTTCATTTTTCCCTGCACAGACTCGAGGTGCCTTGTGCCAGACGCCACAAAGCAGCCTCACACTTATTTTGCTTTACTCAGTGACCTGCAGTATCAAAGGCATGGAGGCAGACATGAGACAATTGCTTTTAACGTCACTCCTTTTCAGGAGGCACACAGCACTTTTTCAATGGCCTGTAAGCGGACCACATCAGTATGTGTTGTAAGCAACAAATCCAGAGGGTCAATATAGCCATAGTATCCAGGGCATAAACTTCTGTCTGTGAATATTCACACTGTTGTCCATCCAGCCATCGCATTTTAGGACTCTGCCCCTTCACCAGCGCCAGAGAAAATGGGAAGTAAAAATAAATAAATTACATGTTGCAATAAGACATGACATAATCCATATAAATACATGCTCTGGAAGGGGTATTCACAATAGAACGTTACCAACAATTAATATACTGGAGTTATGGGCACACTATAAATTTAGAGTTATGGGCACACTATAAATTTAGAGTTATGGGCACACTATAACTTTAGATGTATGAGCACACTATAACTTTAAAGTTACAGGCATATTATAACTTTGGAGGTATGGGCACACTATAAATTTGGAGCTATGGGCACACTATAACTTTGGAGGTATGGGCACACTATAAATTTGGAGCTATGGGCACACTGTAACTTTGGAGGTATGGGCACACTATAAATTTATAACTTTGGAAGTATGGTTTAAAATGAAATGCCTTGACACCACAAAAAGGTTTGGGGCAGCCACCCCGTATACTTGAAGTTTGGCTGAAAAAAGACAAAAATGAGCAATCAGTCTTTACAAACAAGAGTCCAAAGAAGAACTGAGATAACAGAAGGAATATGACGGGTTTTAAAGATGAACAGGGGAAAGGACGTTATCTGGGCAGGAACTGGAAGTGATGTCATCGGTCCTGAAGCCGGAAGTGACGTCATCTGGGCAGGAACTGGAAATGACGTCATGGAGCACAGGTGGAACTTCCTGTGGTTGGTCTACAGAGACAAAAGAGAAAGGATTAGTGCACACTGCCACCCCCTGGTCCAGCATGGAATTAACTTCTTTTGAGCCCTTTAGCTGCCTGCCATGTGCGCATGTGTGATACTATGACTTTAGAGTTTTGGGCACACTATAAATGTAGAGTTATTTGCATACTATAACTTTAGAGGTATGGGCACACTATAATTTTGGAGTTATGGGCATGCTAAAAATTTAGAGTTATGGGCACTCTGTAACTTTGGAGGCATGGGCACACTATAAATTTAGACTTATGGGCACACTATAAATTTAGACTTATGGGCTCACTATAACTTTAGTGTTTATGGACACAGACTTTGGAGTTATGGGTACACACTGTTAACAACTGATGCTTTTTTCATAGGGTGGGCCTTTTAATAATCAAAATGGCATACACTTTGTCTGAGAAGTGCTTCAAACTCTTGTACTGTTGGTACGCAGTGAGTGTTGAGGATTGTAGCTGAAGGCAGCCAGCATGTGAAGATCGGTGGGGATGGCATGATGGGCTCAGGGGTTACGTGAGTAAACTTGTATGATATGGTCTAAATGCTGCAATGGAGTTGTCACCTGGCTTTTCACTGGAATGTGGGCAATAGTGGTGACGTGACAACATTTATGAAGAGGACACTTGTATTCGTTGTGGGGGGAGGACTGTGAACTCTGATCATTCTTGATTTTACTGGATTGATTTTATTATTACTTATTATTGACCTCATAACACTGATTCTGCTGTTAATGACAGTATCCACTATGAAGCTTTATATAAAGTGCACTTTGTCACTTTATTTGTTATAAATCTGGCATTTATTATTTTAATTCTGAAATTAGAAGCTGTAGGCACCAGAGGTGACCTACAGAACTGCATGTGAAGTCGGTGAATAGCAGGAGACAAAGAGAGCAGATAAGAGGAGAATGGAGTGACATTATCAGTGGAGCCCCTCGGGGGTCTGTCCTTGACTGTTACTTTTTCTGATTAATATTAATGATGTTGATTATGGTGTAATTAGTAAACTTGTCTACTTTGCAGATGACACTAAATTGGTTAGATGGCAGACACTGAAGAGGCAGCAAAGGGTCCAAAATAACCTGAAAAACCTTCAGGACTGGGTGAACATCTGGAAAATGGAGTTTAATTAGCCTCTTAACGCGCACACGTACCGGTCCCGGGACAAACAGCGGTTCAAAAACGTTACAGTAATGTGTGCATGCCCATCTGCCATGCATCTCGACACCCTACCCATCAAATGAAACTTCAAAGTCTCGTCTTACCGATGATATAAACCATTTTGACACACAACAACCACAGCACTGACACTAAAGCCTTTTTTACAGAGAAGTACATACTTTTAAGAGTTGACTGTGCCTACCTTTGAAGACTCCCTGCAAGTCAAACATCAATATTTCCGAGCAGTATTGATCCCATTGTGTCCGTAAGGCTCCAGCGAATATAATCCAGTAAAACGATTTAGGTCCAAAACACACGATATATTCTCAAAGGGACAAAAACTCCAGAAAACGTTTCATAACTTGAGACCACCTAAGTAATTTTTTTTCACTTATATTGCTCATATTAGATGTAATTTGTTTCTGTCGGCGATAACCATGCTACCGCATGAAACACGGAAGTGTTAGCTTTCGAAAGACACCTAAGTTGGCCAATTACGACGGGTCTGGGGTTGACTGGCACCTCGTATAGCCAACCAGTGTCACAGAAAGCTTGCAGGGTGACGTATAGCTCTGAACTCTGGTAGAATCTACCAGTTTGATTGGACACTGTGACTGACACTCAAAACTTACAGCCAATGAGCAGCCGAGCATTTTGATATGTAACTTGCTATGTTAACTTGTAAATAAAACGAGCGGAGCTGCGTGAAGGTGGCATTTGTGCCAGTCTGCAGAGTTGGTGCGTGGTTGTTTATTGTGATTTCGCCAAGTTTTTTCGCAGTTTAAATATGAATAAAAGTAGAAGTTTAAACGTAAATAAACGCTCGATTAAATAATAGATGCATGTACGCGTTGCGAAAGTATTCAACCGCCCAGGAGACATGTAATGGCGGAGAGTGACGTGCCACGCCCTTGTGCTTTCTGCTTGCTAGTGATTGCTGCCATCAAGTGGCACATGGAAAACGCTGAGCTGTGTTGTAACAGTTTGTAAAAGAAATATATATAGTTTGTGTGCATTTTATAAAAAAAGTAAAAATAAAAATATAAATATATTTTTGGCCCATAACTTGTATTGACTATTTTTACATAGAAATGTGTATTTTTTATTGTTTTTATTATGGAACATGAATTTCCATAACTAATAGAGTGACACTGTGTGTAGATATAGATTCCTTTAGGTGTAAGCTTTCAGTAGAGCCCTCATTGATATCTGTGGGTTGAAGCATTCAAAGTTATTACACTTTTTCCATACGTTCCAAAATGTGGATAATGGTCCCTCTAAAAAGCCCCTGGGCATGCCCACATAAAAACTGGTGTAAAAATGTCATTTTACAGGTATTCTTTTCAAATTTGAAATTTGAGTAGTCAACAAGTTATTCTGTTGGTACATAGTGTGTTTCTGTCCCCACCTACCTACTGCAGCTTTATTTTCCTTTATTTTCATAAAAAAACTTAGGCGAGAACAAAAAAATTCGTTTTTTTTGTGAGTTCTAATGTGCATAACCTTTGGTCAGTCACACCTACAGTGATTCTGACTACTAAGGGTGAAACTAGAGAATGTTACCTTTACAAAGAGACCAAACATGTGTTTATACTCCAGATAGTTCAATAACAGCAATGATTCTAATTTGGAGAGGTCAAATTACAAGCGATTTAGCAAAAATGACCCCGAATGATAAGGGGAAGAGTGCCAAGTGCTACACGTGGACAAAAGAAACATCAGATATAAATACAAGATGGGAGACACTGAGCTACAGGAATGCAGTCTCTGAAAAGGTTTTGGGGATTGATGTTGACGCAATGTATTCATTGACTAAGCAATGTACAGAAGCAATTAAAAAGTCAAATAAAATGTTATGTCAGGTTATGTAATAAAATTGAATTGAAGTCAATGGACAATATGCTGAAACAATATAATGTACTGGTGAGACCACATCTAGAGTTCTGTGTGCTGTACTGATCTCCATGATACAACATAGCAGCACTCACAGCTGTGCAGAGCATCATGGTCCTATCATGACAAACTCAGAGAATTCAACCTGTTTAAGAGACATTGTGGGGACCTCATCCAGGTATTTACTGTAAAATCCTGAAAGGCATTGATAAAGAAGATCCACCAACATTCATTCAACGAAAGGGTGAATTGAGTACTCGAGGGCATCAGAGGTAATTAAGGGGAAGTGGACTTAAAACTGAAGCCAGAAAGTACTTCTGTACGCAAAGAGTTGTGGGACTCTGGAACAAAGTCCAGAGACATGGAGTTGAAGCAGAAACCTTGAGAACCTTTAAGAAGGACCTGGCTGAGATGTTGGGACAGCTTGGCTATTAGCTAAACAATCGGGTGACAATTGGATTGAATGGCCTCCTCTCGATTGTCAAATTTCTTATGTTCTTTTGACACTAAGAAACTGTTTGTTTCCTCACTAGTCGCGGGTCCATCTCAGTTATGAAACGTCTAGAGGGGGTCTAGTCAACAATTGAGTGTTGAATACACAATGGTGGTCCCTGACACGGTGGACACCAGACAGGACTCTCCTACTTTGATTACGTTGAAGTTTTGGTATTTAAGCCACTAGGCTTCAAAGTCAAGACAGAAGTAAAGAATTTATGGGTAATTATTGACTCTGACCTAAATTTTAAATCAAATATTAATCAGATTTAATTTTTTCACTTAAGAAATATAGCAAAAGTTAGATCCCTTATAACTTTGAAAGATGCTGAAAAATAAGTTCACACTTTTTTTTTCAGTTGACTAGATTACTGTAACGCACTCCTCTCAGGACCACCCAAAAAAGACATCAGTCGATTACAATGAGTGCAGAATGGAGCTGCCAGAATCTTAACTAGGAAAAGAAAATCTGAGCACATCACCCCAGTCTTAGCGTCACTACACTGGTTACCAGTGCCATTTAGAATTGACTTTAAAATCCTGCTTATGGTTTACAAAGCCTTCAATAATCTGTTTCATCCTATATTGTGGAATGCCTCTCACCTTACACTCCAAATCGTATCCTTAGATCTTCAAATGAGGGACTGCTTAGAATTCCAAGAGCTAAACTTAAAAGAAGTGGTGAGGCGGACGGCCTTCCCCTGTTATGCACCTCAAATCTGGAATAGCTGACCAATAGAAAATCACCAGGCTAATACGGTGGAGCTCTTTACAAAACTGATACAGACTCATTATTTTAACATGGCTTTCTCACAGCTTCATCTTAGTATAACCCTGATATTCTGTATATGCATTTAAATATCATTCATGGTTGCTTCGCAATCCACACTCACCCCTACATTCTCTGCTGTTCTTTTGCCTGCGATCTGCGGCACCACCACCTGATCAGGGCACCATGCACTCCTTACATTGATGGATTGAAGGCCAGAGGTCCACAGAACCATCATCATCGTCAAATTCTTTCACAGGAAGACTGGAATCTACGAGGACTGATTGAGATCATTTATTAGAACATTAGAACATTAGAACAATCTAGACGAGAACAGGCCATTCAGCCCAACAAAGCTTGCCAGTCCTCTCCACTTATTTCTTCCAAAAAAACATCAAGTCGAGTTTTGAAAGTCCCTAAAGTCTTACTGTCTACCACACTACTTGGTAGCTTATTCCAAGTGTCTATCGTTCTTTGTGTAAAGAAAAACTTCCTAATGTTTGTGCGAAATTTACCTTTAACAAGTTTCCAACTGTGTCCCCGTGTTCTTGATGAGCTCATTTTAAAATACCTGACTCGATCCACTGTACTAATTCCCTTCATAATTTTAAACACTTCAATCATGTCACCTCTTAATCTTCTTTTGCTTAAACTGTAAAGGCTCAGCTCTTTTAATCTTTCCTCATAATTCAACCCCTGTAGACCTGGAATCAGCCTAGTCGCTCTTCTCTGGACCTTTTCTTGTGCTGTTATGTCCTTTTTGTAGCCTGGAGACCAAACCTGCACACAGTACTCAGGATGAGGCCTCACCAGTGCATTATAAAGGTTGAGCAGAACCTCCTGTGACTTGTACTCCACAGATCGTGCTATATAACCTGACATTCTGTTAGCCTTCTTAATGGCTTCTGAACACTGTTTGGAAGTTGATAGCTTGGAGTCCACTATGACTCCTAAATCCTTCTCATAAGGTGTACTCTCGATTTTCCGACCGCCCATTGTGTATTCAAACCTAATATTTTTACTTCCTATGTGTAATTCTTTACATTTACTGACATTAAATTTCATCTGCCACAAATCTGCCCAATTCTGTATGCTATCCAAGTCCTTCTGTGATGATATAACGGATTCCAAATTATCTGCTAATCTACCTATCTTGGTATCATCTGCAAACTTAACCAGCTTGTTACTTATATTCCTATATATTCCTATGCTATGTTAGGGGGGCTGGGTGGTCTCGTGGCCTCTGAACCCCTGCAGATTTTGTTTTTTTCCTGTCCTCCCTGCCTTCAGACCTTATTTTATTCTTTGTTATTTAGTATTGCCTAATTTTATATTTTTATTTTTTTATAAACTTTTCTTTCTTCATCTTGTAAAGCACTTTGAGTTACATCATTTTTATGAAAATGTGCTGTAGAAATAAACGTCGTTGTTGTATTTGCAGGTTTCCGATTGCACTTAATAAGATTTTTTGTTGTTGTGAACAATTCCATGCTTTTGGCTCATTTTTCTGGGGGTAAACATAACGCTGAGGAGGCTACTCCTCAACTCCAATGTGACTGGGTAAGAGAAATGGAACAGTTAAATTCTCAAATGTTCACTTTAAAAAGAAGAGAAGCCTTTTGAAGGCTGCGGTGGCTGCTGTACGCTTTCTGTTTTTTGAACGTCTGACACGACATCATTCAACGATGCAAAACGTGTTACCTTTGTTCTCAGCTTCCTCTCAGTGCTTTCAAAAAAATATTTCACAAATAATGAACACAGGATCAGAGCCAGCAAACATTTCTTAAGTTTAATTTTCTTTTCCATCTTTTAAATTAGAGCCAGGCTGAGAGAAAACTTTGATAGAAGGCAATCAGCTTTATAAAGAGGTTCCATATTGAGCGTCTTACCAAATATCTGAGCCTAATCAGCGGGCTTCTGCAAAATCAAAAGCGCACAATATTTTCAAAAGAGGTCTGGTTTCTTTTTTAATAATAAATCGTGAAACTGTTTCTTCTGTGGGATCTGCAGTAATGACAACGTTTTAGTACATACTGTACTGGAGTCACCATTAGAGAGTTTAAAACAAATCTAGAAATAAGGACTCTATCTATTACTTGTGTGTCTGTGCTATGGACTGTAAGTGCAGATTAATTTATTTTTATTTACTATTTTTGGTATCTCATTTAGAGTAATTTGTTTTTCATTTCTTGCAACTTTTAATTTAACATTGTGTAAAGCAGTTTGAGCTCCATCTCGTGTATGAAAACGTGCTAATGCTGTTGTAATAATTGGCAAATAAACGCTTTAGCACCCAAACCTCATTTTCATATTTTATATGTTCATGGCTATAGTGTAGAATTTAAATGTTTCCTCAGTGCTCATTATAGTTTCTGTCAGTATGATTTCATGTTAGAGTATCTACAGTGCCCCCCCAACCCATAATGTTTAACACAAAGACACTTTTTCTTCTTTGCTTCTCCCCTCTGCGCGACAGTTTAAAATTACAAATCAAATAATTCGGGCATTGTGATTAAAGTGCACATTGCAGACTTTCATTGAAGAGAATTTGCTTTGCAGCAAAAGAAAACTCCATAGAGCACAAAAGGCAAAAGACGTTGCCGATAACAAAAGCAATCCAATAGCAAAGTCCCAATGCCAGGCAGGGGGCTGTCCCTAGCGGTGATGGGCAGGTGGCTCCACCCCTTGGGGAACTACCCACATGATGCAAGGCACATAACAGAAGCACAGAAGACAAAGTAGATAATTAGCAAAATGAATATTAAGATACAGTGCCCTCCATAATGTTTAACACAAAGACACTTTTTCTTCCTTGATTCTCCCCTCTGTGCGACAGTTTAAAATTACAAATCAAACAATTCGGGCATTGTGATTAAAGTGCACATTGCAGACTTTCATTGAAGAGGATTTGCTCTGCAGCAAAAGAAAACTCCATAGAGCACAAAAGGCAAAAGAAGTTGCCGATAACAAAAGCAATCCAATTGCAAAGTCCCAATCAGGGGGCTGTCCCTAGCGGTGATGGGCAGGTGGCTCCATCCCTTTGGGGAACTACCCACATGACGCATGTGATGAAGTGGGCTCGCTGCATGCTCCCATCTCACTTCCAGGAGCCCTGAACCTGACACCATCGGTAATGTTACCGATGAGCACGGCAGTGAAGCACAACAAACTGAGCAAAGGGATGGTGCAAAAGTGCAAAGTGCTTTTATTTAAAACCAACAACAAAAAAAACCAGTGTTCAAATAAATGGTGCAGTGTTTCAAAAAGTCTTCATTAAATAAATAATCGATAAAAACAGAAGTGAAGTGGAGGTTAAAATCCAATAGAAAAAAAGTCTTTTAAAAACAGCGAGGTTAAAACAATGCTGGAAACAGTCTCTTTCAAAAACACAGCCCGGTGCCTTTTTACCTGGCGGCTCCCCTGCTTCTCCCATCGGGCTTTGCAATAGGAGAGACGCCATAACTGCAGCTGACCTTCTTACTCACTCAACTGATCTGATGGCCTTCCGATCCCTGGCTCTGGTTCAGGACACATACATCGAGACTAGGCTTCCCTGGCGACCAGGACGGCCATGTCAGGAAATTCACTGCCCAAGCCTCCTGACTCCTGCTGCCTTCTCGGCCTTACTTGGCCAGTCGTCCTTCTGCCAGTCACTCCTATGCCTTCCTAAAATGCTCGGCGGGAGCGACCACTTCCACCTGCCCTAGTTGTTGGCCAAACACCCCTGCTAGGGCTCACTGTTCAGCTGCCTGCCTGCGAGCCTTCGCTTGCTCACTCACTCACTCGCTCACACACTCACTCATTCACTCACTCACTCACACCGGCTTTTTCTCCTTGCTGCTTCCTGCAACCTCCATTCTTTCTTTTCTTTTTCTTCTAAGCCGCCTCACGCTTCTATTTATGAAGAGGACATGGCAGCTGTGGCAAATCAGCAGCCCTGAGCAAAATCACGGATGCAGACGATTTCTCACCTGTGCACTTAGGTGAGAAATGCCCACATCACGAACTGCTTCAGCCACACAACCACCACGCCCCCTCACTAAACCGCGAGTGCGGTGATTATTTATTTAAAATTGGCCTCTTGACGTGAACTGTGGACCCGCTATACCACAGACACAAGGCACATAACAGAAGCACAGAAGCAGCAAAAGAAAACTCCATAGAGCACAAAAGGCAAAAGAAGTTGCCGATAACAAAAGCAATCCAATAGCAAAGTCCCAATCCCAGGCATGGGGCTGTCCCTAGCGGTGATGGCAGGTGGCTCCACCCCTTGGGGAACTACCTACATGGTGCAAGGCACATAACAGAAGCACGGAAGCCAAAGTAGATAATTAGCAAAATGAATATTAAGATGCAGTGCCCCCCATAATGTTTAACACAAAGACACTTTTTTTTCTTTGCTTCTCCCCTCTGTGCGACAGTTTAAAATTGCAAATCAAACAATTCAGGCATTGTGATTAAAGTGCACATTGCTGACTTTCTTTGAAGAGCATTTGCTCTGCAGCAAAAGAAAACTCCATAGAGCATACATGGCAAAAGAAGTTGCCGATAACAAAGGCAATCCAATAGCAAAGTCCCAATCCCATAATTTAGAGAACGATCGCAACAAACTCACTGACAGCAAGCTCCATGGCTGTCTTCCTTATCATGTAAGAGCCTCAAAATGACAGAGTCGTCTGTAGGTTTTGGGATTTGTCTTTCGTTGTGTGAAGTTCTGCCATCATTTGTGTATACGATAAACAAAGGAGGTGATAAACAGCAGCCTTGGGGTGGGGTTCTGATAGATATATAGTTAAGCTATCAGAAAAACTAGCCATTAGCATTTTACAGTTTGTGTTCAGTTTGCTAAAAAGTCCACAATCCACCCCGCCAAGTTAGGGTCCAACCAGAATTAATCAATCAGACCTTGTGCCATCCATTCTAAGAGGAACCCCAATCATACAACCTACACCCCGCTGGTCTTCCCATTCCACCCTAACACTGTCTCTCCCATGGGTCATCAAGCAAACTTTCTTCATGTTGCAGAAGGATCCTTCTTTCCTAAGCCTTCCTTCATCTCCTTCCCATTGACCACCTCAAATACACAAACTTCTCGTCTGCTGCTCACTTCACAGAATACAGCCGCATTCCCCAGCAGGTACTCTGAGCTATGAGAGGAGCCACTGTGTTGTTTGCAGATATGTCACCAGCAATCCACATTTAATGTTAGTGAATGTAAAGTATTACACATAGGAAGTACAAATGTTGGGGCGGCATGATGGCGCAGTGGGT
This sequence comes from Polypterus senegalus, assembly GCF_016835505.1. Lineage (NCBI taxonomy): Eukaryota > Metazoa > Chordata > Cladistia > Polypteriformes > Polypteridae > Polypterus > Polypterus senegalus. The sequence continues at coordinate 12,559,504 of NC_053168.1, forward strand.
AGCTCCTCCCTGCGTAGAGTCTGTATGTTCTCCCCGTGTCTGTGTGGGTTTCCTCCCACAGTCCAAAGACATGCAGGTTAGGTGGATTGGCGATTCTAAATTGTCTAAAGTGTGTGCTTGGTGTGCAGGTGGGTGTGTGTGTGCCCTGCGGTGGGATGGCACCCTGCCCGGGGTTTGTTTCCTGCCTTGCGCCCTGTGTTAACATGAGAACCCTAAATACAAAGAGAACCCCTGCAGATTTCATTTTTTCTCTCCAGTTTTTTTTTTTTTTTGGTTTTTCTGTCCTCCCTGGTCATCGGACATTACTCTTATTATATGTTAATTAGTGTTGTCTTATTTTAATTCTTACTTTGTATTTTATTTCTGTTTTCTTCATCATGTAAAGCACTTTGAGCTACATTATTTGTATGAAAATGTGCTATATAAATAAATGTTGTTGTTGTTGGCTGGGATTGACATCAGCAGACCCCTGTGACCCTGTAGTTAGGATATAGCAGGCTGGATGATGGATGGATGGAGTAAAAATGTCAGGTCTGAATACACAATGGGAGGTCTTATGAGTACACCTTATGAGAAGGATTTAGGAGTCATAGTGGACTCTATGCTACCAACTTCCCGACAAGCCATTAAGAAGGCTAACAGAATGTCCGGCTATATAGCGCCTTGATGTGTGGAGTACAAGTCACAGAAGGTTCTGCTCAAGCTTTATAACAAGTTGGTGAGGCCTCATCTGGAGTCCTGTGTGCAGTTTTGGTCTCCATGATACAAAAAATAACACAACAGCACAAGAAAAGGTCCAGAGAAGAGCGACAAGGCTGATTACAGGGCTACAGGGTGATGAGTTATGAGGAGAAATGATAAGAACTGAGCCTTTAAAGAAGATTAAGAAGAGACATGATTGAAGTGTTTAAAATTATGAAGGGAATGAGTCCAGTGCATCGAGACGGTGACTTTAAAATGAGTTCATCAAGAACACGGGGACACAGTTGGAAACTTGTTAAGGATAAATTTTGAACAAACATTAGGAAGTGTTTCTTTACACTGAGAACCTCAGACATTTGAAATAAGTAGTGTGGTAGACAACAGAACTTTAGGGAATCTTCAAAACTCAATGTTTTTTTAGAAGATTTAAATGTACAGGACTGGTGAGCTTGATTGAGCTGAATGGCCTGTTCTCATCTAGATTGTTCTAATGTTCTAATACCCTTGTATCTGGACCCTCTCATAAATTCAATATTGAATAACAGGCCTCCTGACAGTCTAACCATCCTATTTATGGAATTTCATGTAGGAAGTGTCCAGCCATCTACAGTATATGGCTGAAGCAGGGAGATGGGTAGCAGACTGATTCAGGGAGAACATCTGAGCCATTAAAACCAAAGCCCTTACCAAGTCTACTGTCAAACACTTGACACATCCCTTGATCACAGCCACACTGACCTCTCTGTTTGTGTTCTTTCACAGGGCTTCAAAGACACTTTCCAAAGAAAAACAGAAGAGGCTAAGTCCATTCTCAGCCTGGAATCGCAGATTTCTCCAGGTGTCAATGACCAACTAACATTCTAATCTCTCCCTTTATCTTCTCTTCTTCTTTTTCCTCTTCTTTCTGCTGCTCCCATTAGGAGTCATCACAGCAGATCATCTCTCTCCATATCTTTCTGTCCTCGTCATCTTGCTCTGTCACATCTCTTAGGTCTTCCTCTTGTCCTCTTCCCTGGCAGCTCTATCCTTAGCATCCTTCTCCCAATATACTCTGCATCTCTCCTCTGCACATGTCCAAACCAATCTCCCTTTATCTTCTCTAATGGCAGCTTTATCTCACCTACTTTCACCCTTTCTCCATTCACATGCCCTGGCTTTCTATGTTATCTGCTCTTTACTTTTCAGTTGCCTCCTCATGAAGGTTAGACAGACGAAACTTTGTGGCTTTAACCTTCTTTCCTTCTCAGCATGGAAATAACCTTCAATCTTTTATTTTTTTAAGCCATTCTTTGGACTCGTTGTCTTATTGGAAAACAAGTCTTCTCTCTCCCAAGGCGTAGGGTTTTTGTAGACTGCCTCAAGCTTTTCTTCCATATTTTGCTTCGTTCAGTTTTAGGGCCAACTGCAGAGAAGCATGCCTAGAGCGTGATGCTGCCACCACCATGCTTCATGCTGGGGATGGTGTGTTTTTAATAATGTGCAGAGTTCAAGCATGGCATTTAGTCTCTTGACCAAAAAGCTCGATTTTGGTCTCATCAGACCATAGAACCTTCTTTCAGCTGACTCCAGAGTCTCACATGTGCATTTTGTACTTTTTGCTACTCTTACATAAAACTGCAACTGGTGAGGGATTCTGGGCACAGCCTTGTCAGTGTAGCTTGTAACTCCTTCATAGCTCTCTTGGTGGCCTCCCTTAGTCGTCTCCTTCAGTTTTGGTAGGTGGTCTGCTCTAGGTAGGTTTCCAGCCCTGACGCACCGATTTAACGGGATGTTGAGGGTCTTGAATATTTTCTTGACTCCATCCCATCTTCTCCTTTTCACAGAGATGCTTGACATGTTCTTGTGTCGTCTTTGTGTACCAAAGGTCGTGGCCAAATGTTTTGAGAATGACGCAGATATTAATTTTCACAAAGTTTGCTGCCTTTTTATGATGGCAATTTGCATCGACTCCAGAATGTTCTTAAGAGGGATCAGATAAATTACAATGAATTACCAAGTCCCTCTTTGCCATGAAAGTGAACTTATTCCCAAATAACCACTGCATGTCAGCCCTGCCACTAAAGGACATGCTGACATCACTGCAGTGATCCACGGGTGAGAGTGTCGATGAGGACAAGGCTGGAGGTCACTCTGTCATGCTGACTGAGTTAGAACAAAGAGGTGAAGAAGGCTTCAGGGGCCCAAGAAAGTCCAGCAAGCACCAGGACCGTCTCCTAAAGGTGATTCAGCTGAGGGCACCGGCAGGTAAGAGCTGGCTCAGTAATGGCAGTAGGCAGGTGTGAGTGAGGTGAAGACTTCTGGAGGATGGCCTGGTGGGTGTCAAGAAGGGCAGCAAAGAAGCCAAGATTCTGGGATTGGACCGCTGAGGACTGCTGGGGTCAAGTCTCTGATGAATCCCCTTTCCAATTGACTGTAAAAAAAAAGGTGAGCGATGCTACCATCAGTCCTGTGTCACACCAACAGTAAAGAATCCCGAGACCATTCATGTCAGCCAAGGCAGTGGGCTCACTCACAATTTGGCCTAAGAGCACAGCCAGGAATAAAGAATGGGACCAAAACATCCTCCGAGAGCAACTTCTCCCAACCATCCAAGAACAGTTTGGTGACCAACATGATGGAGCACCTGGCCATAAAGCGAAAGAGAGAACTAAGTGGCTCGGGGGAACACGACATCAAAATTTGGGGTCCATGGCCAGGAAACTCCCCATTGAGACTTGTGGTCAAGAGGCGGGTGGACAAACAAAAACCCACCAATTCTGATTATGCAAGAACGGGCAGCCATCAATCAGGATTGGGCCAAGAACTTGATTGCCAGCCTGCCAGGGTAAACTGCAGAGAGGGGTCTTGAAAAAGAAAGAAAGGCCAACACAGCAAATATGGACTCTGCGCATAAACTTCATGTCATTGTCAATGAAAGCCATTGAAACTTCTGAAATGCTTGTAATTCTTCATCAGTACACCTTTGAAACATCTGACAAAAAGATCTACAAACACTGAAGCAGCAAACTTGGTGAAAATCAACACTTGTGTCCTTCTCCAAACGTTTGGCCGCGACTGTAGTTTAGCCCATCATACTGTACTGTCTCACCACAAGCCCGTCCACATTCAGGTACATTTCTACTGCGGTGAAGTGAAACCCCAGACAGGTGGGCTCCATTGACTAAATGGAACCAGTGGGCTGCACCAGTGGGTTTCATATTAAAGAGGATGAACTGGATGTATTAGGTCAATTAATGGTCTTATTTAAATTTTTAATTCATTTAGACCACTTTGCAGAGATCTGTTTTCACTTTGAAATTAAAGAGTCTTCCTCTGCTCATCACTGTCACAAAATGTACAGGAAATAAAGTTTGCAATTCCAATGGAGTGAATACTTTTTATAGGAATTAGAGAATTTTTTGCCTTGCAGTGTAAGTTTCATGCTCTTGACGTCTTTTCCACAAATAATGAGTGTGAAAGATGTCTTAACATGAGGCCGCAACACTTACACACCAAACTATAAAACTCAACCAACTAGAATTTACACAGAAATATAACTTTTCATGTAAAAGAAGATTGATGAAAACTGTTTACACATACACACACTCTTTACTTTTCTATTTTTCCACCTTTTTAGCATGTCCAGTCCTCATCAGTTTCTAACACTGCAGCTTTTTTGTGCACTTTAATGACCGTGTTCTTCCAAAATTTAACAACACCAACAAATCTGTCTGTGTTTCAAATATTCCAGCACAGTGTGCCCCGTATTTATCGGTGTGGCCATGCGTATCACATGCTGGTCAAATATAAATCCCACTGGGAGGGATTGCATTCTGAATTTAGAGAGTTTTTAATTGGACAGCATACACAGCTGAATGCGTACACAGAAACAAAAGGGAGAAAAAATCCGAGCACTTTAATTTAAGGTTGGCGTCTTACTCCCCAGAGAGCAATTAACCTGTGCAGTGAAGGAAGGAGACCAGGATTAAAACTAATCCATCTTTAGTAAGAAATCAAGCAAACAAGCCCAGACTGAAAGTAGGGGGTTAAAAGTGTGCCACGCCAAAGATGCCACCAGTGAAACTTAGCAAAGAACGTCTCAAAAACACTTCATCCACTGGCTGAGAAGCAATTGTGCGTGCATGCATGATAGGCACTATATAGATAGATAGTGTCACACACATGCGATTGGGAGGCAGCTAGAGGGCCTGAGGAATAGAAATACCACATCAGACCAGAGGGTGGCGAGCTGCACTAACTCTCTCTCTCAATCCTCTGCAGACCATCCATGGGAAATTCCGCTAGGTTCGGGCGCCATTGAAGACATCACTTCTGGGTCCGGAGCTATTCATGACATCACTTCTGGTCCCAAAGACATCACTTTCTGTACTGGCATTTAAAGCCGCCATCTTGCCTCCATACCATCAGTTCTATTTTGGACTCTATCCTGTGAACATATCTCAACCTTACTATTTTGAAGCCAAGGCATATTTTATGGGTGACTGCCCCAAACCTTTGTGATGTCTCTTTGTCGTTAGATAGATAGATAGATAGATAGATAGATAGATAGATAGATAGATAGATAGATAGATAGATAGATAGATAGATAGATAGATATGAAAGGCACTATATGATAGCTAGATAGATAGATAGATAGATAGATAGATAGATAGGTATGAAAGGCACTATATAATAGATAGATAGATAGATAGATAGATAGATAGATAGATAGATAGATAGATAGATAGATATGAAAGGCACTATATGATAGCTAGATAGATAGATAGATAGATAGATAGATAGATAGATAGATAGATAGATAGATAGATAGATAGATAGATAGATAGATAGTGTGGCCACCAAGGGCACTGCAGCTCCCCTAACACCTGACACATAGTTCAGACACAAGTTCCAATGAGAATCAAAGGTTAATTTGTGTGAAACTCTTCAAGGAAGTGTTTCATGCAACACAAGCACAACCACAATAAGCATCCCTGTGATTCTCCATTCAGCACCTCCACTCCTCACAGCAAGTGTTGTCCTCCTCCTCCCGACTCTGCCTATATAATTGAAGTAAGGCTACTCCTTTTATGCACATACCGAAAACACTTCCAATGTCCCACCGCTGTAGCTCAGGAGTGCTTTTGGGTAGGCCAGGAGCCCACAAAAGCAGGGCTTACAAATGCCCTTAGCGCCCCATGGAGGCACGCACAGAACCCAACGGGGATTACACAAAGCAATTTGATGACCTGTGGGTACCCACAGCGGTGCCGTAACCCAAGCGGGCTGCCACCTGGTGTACTGGGGAAGACATTAACCTGAATAACCAGTCTTCCCTTATTCTTCCATTATAATGGCCTCCTGGACAGGTGAAAATCCATGTTTGGTCCCGGCCAGGATGCTCATTCACAGGGCCATCCTTCACAATAGACAGAGAGATAGATAGATAGATAACTTAGCATAGTTAGTAGGATTAGATAGATAGATAGATAGATAGATAGATAGATAGATAGATAGATAGATAGATAGATAGATAGATTAGTGATTCTCAACCCCTAGGGGGGCATGAAGTAACAAAAAGGGGGGTGCGAAGATGTGAAAAAAGAAAACAAGAATCAAAAATATGAAAAAAACATCTGTTGAAACCAAAACAAATTAACTTAAACTACATTCTGATACTAGAACAACAAATACTGTATAGAGTTAGATAAATGTCGATAAAAGTTAAGTAGGTATAAGAAAATATACATCTAAATTTCAAAAAAAATGTTGGGGGGGGGCGTGATTAAAACTGCTATGAAAACTCGGGTCGCAAATACTTAAAGGTTGAGAAACGCTGAGCTAGATAGATAAGACACTTTACATGATAGCTAGAAAAGAAGAAGAAGAAGACTACAACAACATTACATTTATGTAGCACCTTTTTTACTACTCAAAGCATCTTACACAGAGAGTGGGGAGCCACTTCAACCACCACTGACTATGGATGATGTGACAGCAGCCATTCTTAGCTCCAATTCACTCACCACAGAGAGAGAGAAAGTTAAACAGAGAGGGACAAGAAAAAGAATTCAAAAACGTTGGCGCGGTACACATGCAGAGCAGGTTAGAGATAAAGGAAGTACAAAAATTCAAAAGTCTCAAAAAAAGGATAGTAAAGATCGCATTAACGCTTACAAATGGAAATTATTACTCGGTGAAATAACAGAACAGCAAAAAGAGATTGAATATATTGTTCAGATTTAAACTTAAAGTCGGAGACTTGTAGATCGTCCAAATCTTGTTGCCATCAGGGAAAAGTAGTGTTTCTTCCCAATGTAGAGGCGTATCCGCGAGAATGAAAAGATTTGTTGTTTGGTGAAAGTGACACCCACATACGCGAGCGACAGAGACACAAAGTGGCTGGCACGTAGCACAGGTCCTGGGCATGGGGGGTGATTGTGAGTGAAGCGAGCAGGAGGCAAAACCCCCTAGTTGTTTACCCCAGTGTTTCCCAACCTCGGTCCTGTGGCCCCCCCTGTGGCTGCAAGTTTTTGTTCCAACCAGCTTCTGTTTTTAATTGGACTCCTGGGCTAATTAAGTGAACTGTTATTTCTGTATTTTGGGAACAATATAGAAATTAGAAAACTATGTTTGGTAAGAAAAATGATTGAAATGTAACAAGTAGCAATTCTTTTCTTTCTAACACTATTTTCATCTTGCTTTTCATTCTACTTTTCTAGGTGTTCTAATTGTTTAATTAATGCATTATTTACTAACCAGTAACGGCGCACTGCATGATAACGTGCAGTGAATCCACTTGACTCGAGTATTCCTAGTTTTCATCCTCTTTCTCTGTACGTTTAGCATTCGTTTGCTCAGAGGTTGATGTGCTTGCTGCTTCCTGAGCAGCTGTTCTTTTCTCCACCCTAGCAGCCCGCTTCTTCTCTTCTTTCGTCGGCCTCTTTTCACGCTAAAACTGATTAATTCAGTGTTTGTGTTGCAATTACTTAATACGTTTTCCTAAATTTTTCACTTAAGCTGGCACTTAAGTCTTCAATCTGCTTTAAGAATGATTTAAGATATGAAGAGGTAGGGGTAGAGACAGCGAAGGTGGTAGAGGAATGAGAACGACGCCCGTAAGCATGCGTCGCCCGGCTGCCCACTGAAGAGAATTGATTCTACAATAAAATAAAATAAAAATAAAAAGAGGAATAAAAATCATTTGGTATATACAGTATATACCAAATTTCAATAGTTCAAATGGTTTGTGAGCTACAAGTGTTTTAAAATCCTGGACAGACAAACAAACAGCCAAGGCGGGAGTGTATTATATATAAAGATTAATGGATCTGATGCTAAAGTAGCTAAAGTAGATACAGCCTTTCATGATTCTGTGTTGTTTGCCTGGGTGTCTGCTCAGTTCATTTTTAATTGTCATTATTAAGATATAATAAATATATAATGAAATCACAAAAGAGAGTTAAGCATTTAAATCTATAGCAAAAATAGAAATATTTCTAAATGTCTTATAAATATTAAAATCATGCTGCTGTGCTTTTCTGAATGTAGAATAAGAGAATAGAAAAAAATATTAGCTAATTAAATGAGATAAAGTCAGAGAGGCGAGATTGTGTTGGTTTAGACATGTGCAGAGGAGAGATGCTGGGTATACTGGGAGAAGGATGCTAAGGACAGAGCTGTCAGGGAAGAGGAGAAGAGGAAGGCCTAAGAGGAGGTTTATGGATGTGGTGAGAGAGGACATGGAGGTGATGGATGTGTCAGAGCAAGATGATGAGGACAGAAAGATGTGGAATAAAATAATCTGCTAACAGGAGCAGCCGAAAGAAAAGGAAGAAGAAGAAGAGTGTTATCAGTTGTTGACACTGATTAGGAATCTGGTTGAAACAAGAACCTGAATCCACAGTGGGCCCCTAGGACCAAGTGTGAGAACCCCTCGTTTAGACAATAAAAATATTGTGTCAACCTAGGTCCCAAATCCTTTTCAGAGGTTGCTGGCTGTGGCTCAGTGTCTCCCTTCTTGTGTTTATAACTGATTTTCTTTTTGCCCACGCGTGGCACTTTGCTCTTTTCTACATTAAATTGTCCAGGCGTGAGGAAGACAGGCTCTATTGTAGGCACGGAGCTGGACGGTTTGAAATCCATTTCAGAGAGACGGGCGCTGAGCAGACTCCTGTCAATCATGAAGCATCCACTGCATCCACTGAACAGGATCATCTCCAGACAGAGGAGCAGCTTCAGCGACAGACTGTTGTCACCATCCTGCTCCACTGACAGACTGAGGAGACCCCACACTATGCGACTCTTCAATTCCACCCGGGGGGTAAACGTTAACATTATACAAAGTTATTGTCTGTTATACCTGCATTTCTATCACTATTTAATTTAATATTGTTTTTTGTATCAGTATGCTGCTGCTGGATTATGTGAATTATCTATCTATCTATCTATCTATCTATCTATCTATCTATCTATCTATCTATCTATCTATCTATCTATCTATTATATTGTGCCTTTCATATCTATCTATCTATCTATCTATCTATCTATCTATCTATCTATCTATTTATCTATCTATCTATTTATCTATCTATCTATCTAAACTCATGTTGTCATCTGGTGATCGTCACATTGATGAAGATGCACAACTTGCTCTTCTTGTCATAGAGCACAATGTCGGTATATTCACAATGTTGGTAGTGATGGTACAGTCTGAGGGAATGGTCTTGTCCTGTATGATGACAGTCTCCAGTGTCAACGGCCGCGTCTGATGTACTGTATGTTTGTATCACTTTTCCATCTTCAGGAACACCAGGCTGTTGGCAAACTCTCTGGTGCAGGTACATACCGACCTTGTTGTGACATTCAAGATATTTCTTCAGCGCCAGTACACGGCATCCAGACTGTATGTGCTTGATGGTTGTGAGAGAATAATTTAGAGGTAACAGTAGTTAAGTATTTTTGTCTGTAGTGCATTTTGAAATATATAAGCAATCAGTCAGTCATTACCCAACCCGCTATATCCTAACACAGGGTCACGGGGGTCTGCTGAAGCCAATCCCAGCCAACACAGGGCACAAGGCAGGAACAAATCCCGGGAAGGGTGCCAGCCCACCACAGATATATAAGCATTTATTGAGGAATGTCATAAAGAGATTAATGAAATGGTCAAATAAACACACAGAATGTTGCAGGGGGACAGTTCAAAAAACATTGGCTAATGTAACGTTCTTTCAGGCACCTCGTAAGACTTGCTAGTTGGCACATATACAGTCTTCATAACAGAATATGATACAAGGATATAATGGAGAAAGACTTTTATTTTAAGCTGGCAGTGCTCTGTGCTAAAACACCTCATGTCTTTTAACCAATCAGAGTAGAATATGTAAGCATTAATTCACCAGTGTTATGCAAATTCATTTGCCTATAAATATAACCCCCAAAAACACCTCATGAGTTTTAACCAATCAGAGTATGATATGGAAACATTAATTCAGCACTGTTACACAAACTCATTTGTTATAAAATTGACTTCTGCTCTTATTTCTCTGCTCATTCTGATCAACCTGTAACTGCTGTCATGGATGCTCTCTCTTCAGCGTGGTGCTGCCTGTGTTAATAAATGAAGCAGATGGAAAAGCTTTCTCCTGCCTGATTACTGACTCAAAAAGGTTTTTATCAGACTCATCTAGGTAGAGGATACATTTCTTTCTTTAATTAAGATGTCAATTTCTACCACATGGTCTCTTCAGCTTCACCACGCAAAATGGCATTTGCTGTTGACTGGTGTGCCTATGATACACTCCTGTCGGTGCCGAGTGTTCGAAATCCTTTTATTATTATTACAAGCAAAATGCCCGCGCTTCGCAGTGGAGAGAGTAGTGTGTTAAATAAGTTATGAAAAAGAAAAGGAAACATTTAAAAAAAAACGTAACATGATTGTCAATGTAATTGTTTTGTCACTGTTATGAGTGTTGCTGTCATCAAGGATTTGATTATCATTATTTCTTTCAATCAGGTTCGCATTTGGAGGACGTGTTGTGTTCAAGTTACATTGCCTGTTTGTCAACCGTTGTAAAGATAACAGGTTTCATTCATCGAAGTGTTCACTACCAAAATCGCTACTCGTGAATCTAAGATGGTTAACAGGCATTCCCGGTATTAAGTTGAGGATTTGCCTGTGAGTATTTAGCGACAGCGTCTCTATGAACTTGTGGATTTGCCTGCGAGTATTAAGCGACAGCGTGTCTATTAACTTGTGAATTTTTCTGCGAGTATTTGGTGGCAGCGTCACGAAGTTGTTTTCGTCTAGCTGCATCAGAAAATGTACCATGACGTCTGCCTCGCCTCCTTTTTACTGTTTTCTCACAGCTTGGATTGCTGCTGTCATAATCGGTTTGAGTTTCATGGTTTGTTAGAATTACGTTAGTATTTGCAGGACTTGTGTTGAAGTGACATTCGGCATCTGTCAAGCGTTACAAGCATACAGCCGGCTTCATCGATAACTTTGCATCGTAATAAACGAACAATAAAACAGTGGAGAAGCCGTGGATTAAATAAAAAGGCTGCAGTGATTAGCAGGGAGACGTAAATACCGTGGCGAAGCAAAGAAGGGAAAGAAGAGACCGGAGCGACGGACAGCCTTATATGGGCAGGCAGTCAATTACGGTGGGGGACGCAATGCTGCCTCACATGGCGACTGAACTGCAGGCTATGGATGTATATATGTACGTAAATAGGATTCAGTTATGACCGTTACGCGTAAAATATCGAAATGAAACCTGCTTAACTTTTGTAAGTAAGCTGTAAGGAATGAGCCTGCCAAATTTCAGCCTTCTACCTACACGGGAAGTTGGAGAATTAGTGATGAGTGAGTCAGTCAGTGAGTCAGTCAGTCAGTCAGTGAGGGCTTTGCCTTTTATTAGTATAGATTATATTAATATATTCATCCATTTTTAATTAGTTAATTAATAATTTTTAATTTGATCTATTATTTAATTGTATTTTTCCATTGTACTAGGTAATGGAGACTGTTCTGACAGCATTAGCTGAAAAGTAGGAACCAACATAAGTGGATCATTCAATATCATGGAACCATGAACTACAATCAGCAAAACTAACAAAGAATGTTCTACCTGTTACATAAAACTGAAACCAGTTTAAGATGCTGCCCGAGAGGACCACCCATTGTCTACGGTGATTTATAAGAACACTGTCTGTGGTCTGGGGTGTCAAATTTTGCACACTGGCCAAGGAGAACAAGAGCAGATCGGTGGTCTCTGTCTGCATTAAACTGCATGTCGTTTACTGCTTCAACCAGCACAGCTTCTGTGCTTTGATTTGTTCTCAAACCTACTGAAACCTATCAAGAAGTGAATTTTCATTGGAATAACCATTTAACTGATGAAAAATGACTTTTTCTAGAAATTTACCCAAAAATAAATAAGGAAAACCTTAAGTACATTTTTGTTGGATAGAATGCCCCGTTGGGGCTGAGTGGTCTTTTGATGTCCTCATCAAACTCATCTTTAGAGACTTAAAAAATAATTCTATGTATAAGGACTCTACTTTACTATTAATTATACGAGGGGGCTCTGCCCCCTGCTCGCTTCGCTCGACAACCCCAGGGTTTTGTTACCCGAATATACAATTTAAACTTTAAATTAACTTTTCTTCAAGATCGCATTGAATTTTGATTCCGTGTTTGGACTTAGATTGTGACAACGCAACGTATAACTGGCCGTGAGTGAATATCATTTCTTTCTCTCTAATAAATAAACCGACTTTTTCTCCATTTATCTTTATCCGCTTATTAAACTCATCAATTTATTTATTTTTACTAGCTTTAAGTTTTACTCCGTTGGCCATGCTCTCTTTCTCAGGGGTGGGGGTTGATTTGTTTTAAATCCTATTTTTTTGTAAAAATTGATCTATTTGTATGGAAAGATTACAATAAAATCAATAAAATAAATGTTTGTCCCTGTGATTTGTTAATTGTCTTTGCAGAAGTTACAAATGGCATATCAAGATCTCCTTTGGTGTCTAATGTACTACATTACCTTTCATGTCGCCTGTTAAACTTTTATATGTTAGAATTGTTTTCAACAAATTTTGAATACAACTAGTCTCATTCTATTGCATAGTTCATCACTCAGACATAAATTACAAAATAACATTACACTACATGCTTCTGTTAACAGTAATTCAGCAGGTGGGAGATCGGGCGGTGTTAACGTTTGTAGACATTCTTCGTGATATTGTAAATTGATGTTTTCATCTTCCGTACAGTCACCACCAACTGCTTCAGCATAGTCTATTGATATGCATTGAATCAATCTGCCATGTAACCGATCAACAATTTTCATGTTAATTCATAATCTGTAACTTGCTCTGCGTGTGTATCGCTCCAACTTTTTTTTGAGCCTTTCGAATTCCACTGCTTTCATAATCTCTAACCTGCTCTGCACATGCATCGCACTGACGTCTTTGAACATCTTTATGAAGTTCTACTTTGTCTTCTACTTTTTGTCTTTTATTTCTGACCCCGATTGGACCTGCGAGGTTTTCAATTCCACTTGGTCCAGGCTGACTATTACTTTCCTTATTTTCTGAATTTGCACATAGATTATTATCTTTCTTTTTTGCATTCTTTTCTCTTCAACGCATTTGGGTCTCTTTTCGACGCACTGCCCTTTCTTCTTCGCTTAGTTGTTGATGTGTCATCTAGAACGTATAAAATTATTCTCCTGGTAAAATTTATAAGAGCTGAGAGTGCAGGAAGTGTGTCTGCCAAAAGCATTCACACGACTAAGAGGTGAGATGACCGAGACGTGATTCCAAAGGTTGTAAGTATGACGTGACTTGAAAGAATCTCCTGTTATACTTCATTTCAAAAAGTCTCTTCAGAAAGTCATGTGTCGTCCCAAGATTTTTTTTATTATAATAGAGAGATATTTGTTTTATGTAAGTGTGTATTGATTTATTTTCTGTATGTTGATTTTTCATTATAATTCATATTTAATTTTAATTTGTTTTGGTTTTCTTTGACATCTTGTAAAGCACCATTAGCTACAGCCTGTGTATTATAATGTAGTTATTCATTCATTTTTTTTAAGTCCTTACTCTGGATCTTTATTATTATTATTATTATTATTATTATTGTCAAAATGTTTATTATTATTAGTAGTAAGCATACCTATCGGCTTTCCAAAACTTCCTTACCATTTCAAGGTGTGAGTGGGACTCTGCTGTGTAATGGAATGATGTGACATCCTGGATTATTTTCTGCCTTGTTCTACTCAATGCTCCCCAAATAAGCCCCCCACCCCCTGTGGTGGATTGCCGGCATTTTACTCCGGCCCTCACCCCCTGGCTGCTAGGAGGAGCTCTCCCGAGAGCATATACGGGCCCCGAATTCCAGCAGGGCCTCATGGACTATGTAGTTTTTATACACAGCCCTGCTGGATACCTTGGGGGCCACTGGGAGTCGCTGTCGGGAGGCCAATGGACTCATTTGGGCACCATGACCCGGAAGTTCGTCACAGGAAGAGCGACGGGCTTCCGGGGTGAAGAAAAGTACTGTTTACCCTGACCCGGAAGGAGTAAGGACTTGTGGAACTGTTGGGCAGAAAGACTTCCGGGTCAGGAGGAATAAAAGGACTCTGGGAACTCCCAGACACCGAGCTGAGCTGGGTGGTAGGAGGGCAACGCGTCTGGGAGTGGAGGATTGTGATTATTACTGATTTATTATTGTTATTGTGTTTGATGAATATAGTGGAGTGGAGGGTGCTTGGTGCACATTATTATAATAAATATAATTATTGTGGCAATTTTACCAGGTGTTTGGCGTGGTACCTGAGGGTTCAAGGGAGCACTACTGCCCCCTACTGCGACACCCCCTAGTGATCCTGACTTAGACCAAGCAGGTAAAGATGACAGATGAACTTATAACATTTCAACAATTTAAAAGAAAATATCCATCCATCCATCCATTTAGTGAGTCCAGTTTCTCCAATTTCAGGTCATGAAGTAGCAAATGAAAACAATCCACTATTCCAATGTAAAGCATATACAGGAATCTTTCACAAACTGCAAGCCCCCAACTTAAAGAATGGCCATCGTTTGTTTCCTTTTGTGTGACTTACATTATGACAAATCTGAAGATCAGTTTGCCTTTGGATGCCTTGCTTTCCTTAACAAACAGCCTAATTAGGTCTGACAGCCGATTTGCCAGTCATGAGTGACTGAACAAATTTAATAGGTCCTGTGATTGGCTTAAGAGCACACATCAATCACTGGTGATGGTGCCAGCTAAAGGTGCCAATTACAATATATCTGTTTGTTTTTGTTTTTTTTGTTCTAATTCTACTTGAATGTTAAATCAAACACCACATTGTGTACCTTGAGTAAAAAATTAAATAAAGATCAACAGATTAGCTAATGTAAGGGTGCAAGCTATGTCTGGGCAAAGAGACCAAGGAGATGCCAGATGAAAGGTTGGGGTTCAAACCAGGCATCCCTGTCTAATTATTTACCAGAAAATACAGAAAACTAGTAGCTTAAAAATGCAGAGACATGCAGCAGCCCACACTTCAGCAGAAGCTCCAGGTCCAGAATGAACACCTTCTTCTGAGGACCACCCATTCTTATGGTGTCCCAGCTGGAAGGGTGGAGCTTTCATGGGATGACGTGGGTGGGGCTCGGAGTCATTAGAATAATGTGGATGAGAACAGGCCATTCAGCCCAACAAAACTCGCCAGTCCTACCCACTTAATTCTTCTAAAATAACATCAAGTCGAGTTTTGAAAGTCCCTAAAGTCTTACTGTCTACCACACTACTTGGTCTCTTATTCCAGGTGTCTGTGGTCTTCTGTGTAAAGAAAAACTTCCTAATGTTTGTGTCACATTGACCCATCACAAGTTTCCAAAGGCGTCCCTGCGTTCTTGATGAACTCATTTTAAAGTCACCGTCTCGATCCACTGCACTAATTCCGTTCATAGTTTTAAACATTTCAGTCAGGGTTAGGTTTAGGGTTCATTCCTGTAAAGGCTCAGCTCTTTTAATCTTTCCTCATAATTCAACCCCTGTAGCCCTGAATCAGCCTAGCTGCTCTTCTCTGGACCTTCTCTAGCGCTGTTATGTCCTTTTTGTAGCCTGGAGACCAAACCTGCACACAGGACTCCAGATGAGGCCTCACCAGTGTGTTATAAAGCTTGAGCAGAACCTCCTGTGACTTGCACTCCACACATCAAGGCGCTATATAACCTGGCATTCTGTTAGCCTTCTTAATGGCTTCTGAACACTGTCTGGCAGGCGACAGTGTCAAGTCCACTACAACGCCTAAATCCTTCTCATAAGGTATACTTTTGATTTTCAGAACTTCCATTGTGTACTCAAAGTCATGCTGAAATGTCTTCTGGTGCTGCCATGGAGAGAAAAGAAATGGTTAGCGCCAGCACCTCCTCTTGTGCCCAGGTGGTATCGTTTACCTTCTCAGATCCAGGAATGTACATGCATAACAATGTTTAAAAAACTGTGCTAATTAAATAGGACACAAGTTATTCAGATCTCCTGAGTCTGTCTAGCACAATGATGAAGTATACCTCTATGGTGGTGATCTCTCACTAATAAAAGCAGTTCATTTGATCTGGTATGTAGTCATTTCACCCACATTTCCCCATATTCAGTAGGCAATGCCTCACTTGGCTGGTGGGAGTGCATAAGTGCTTAATGAAGTGAATCATAACTTATCTCTCCATCCAGTTTCAAGCATTCACAGACAGCTGGGGTCCATCCTGGCAAAGCCTATACCATCAATGAGAAAGAACACATCCCTTTTGAAAATGCTAGCAAATGAAGGGGAACTCAAAAATTACTGGAATTTTGAACCTCCTTGGCATTAACCCCCGAGCCTTTCTCAGGCTTGAGGTTATATGTAAAAATGGTTAATCCCGAGTGTGTCTTGGAATTAGCTGTTATGATCTGATGTACATCATTAATTACGGTCAGGGCAGTACTCTGTTGCCATTGTCACATGCATGTGATTGGGACACAACTTGTGGGCTCATCAAATATTAATTCCACTCTGAGTTAAGAGCTGGCACGGTTGTCTGATGCTTCTTCTTCTTCTGCTATGGCTGTCTGGTCCTCATTCAAGATCATCAAGAAGCTTCAGACTCACGATTGTAGTTCTGTTATGACACAACATTAGAAAATTAGAACAAATATGGCGAGAACAGGCTATTCAGCCCAACAAAGCTTATCGTTCCTATTCACCTATTGTCCAAAATAACATCAAGTTGGGATATGAAGGTCCTTCTCTCGACCACGCTACTTGGTCATGTATTCCATGTGTCTATGGTTCTTCCTTTGAATTTGTGCAAATTCTGCACTTACCCAAGTGTAGGAGGCACACAGGATGGATGAGATGCTCAGTCAGGAGTCCAGATGATCCTATACCCAGACAGGAGGCCCCTAATAAATGGATATAAACTTTATACCTTTCCTGGCCACAACAGAAGAAGACAGGGAAGGACTATTCCTGGGTGGCACTCCAGCCACCATAAAAAAACCCCAGTGTTCCATCCATCTGAACTAGTACGATTAATTGATAATACGATTCGGAATCCTGCCATGTGCAAAAGTTTGCTGATGACACTGCTATTGTGGGCTGCATCAGGAGTGGGCAGGAGGAGGAGTACAGGAAGCTAATCAAAGACTTTCTTAAATGGTGCGACTCAAACCACTTACACCTGAACACCAGCAACACCAAGGAACTGGTGATGGATTTTAGGAGGACCAGGCCCCTCATGGACCCCGTGATCATCAGAGGTGACTGTGCAGAGGGTACAGACCTATAAATACCTGGGAGTGCAGCTGGATGATAAATTGGACTGGACTGCCAATACTGATGCTCTGTGTAAGAAAGGTCAGAGCTGACTATACTTCATTAGAAGGTTGGCATCCTTCAACATCTGCAATAAGATGCTGCAGATGTTCTACCAGACCATTGTGGCGAGCACCCTCTTCTGTGCTGGGGTGGCAGCATAAAGAAGAAGGATGTCTCATGCCTGGACAAACTTGTTAAGAAGGCAGGTTCTATTGTAGGAATAAAGCTGGACAGTTTGACATCTGTAGCAGAGCGACGGGCACTGAGCAGACTCCTGTCAATCATGGAGAATCCACTGCATCCACTGAACAGGATCATCTCCAGACAGAGGAGTAGCTTCAGTGACAGACTGCTGTCACCATCCTGCTCCACTGACAGACTGAGGAGACCCCACACTATGCGACTCTTCAATTCCACCCACGGGAGTAAATGCTAACATTATTCAAAGTTATTGTCTGCTTTTACATGCATTTTTATTACTCTTCTATCTATCTATCTATCTATCTATCTATCTATCTATCTATCTATTATATAGTGCCTTTCATATCTATCTATCTATCTATCTATCTAGTGTGGTACTGAGGTGTCGCCCGTTGCATAGCTGTACTCGAGCCCTAATCTGGGATCCTGAGTTGGTTTGTCATGTGGTGTTTCAGCACCTGCTCCCAACCTCTCTCTCTCTTAGTAAAGCACCATCTGTTGGAATGACAAATGCAATGCATTTTATTACTTCTTACTGTCACACACATATGATAGGGAAAACAACTCCAGGGCTCAGCCAACTGTAATTCTATTCCTGGGCAGGGGTTGGCGCTGTCAATTAACTCCTCTCCTTGTTTTCCTATTGCATACAGAATCATTAACAGCAGCACTCTCACAGTGTCATATTCAGTCAGGTCTGCTGTCTGCAGCCCTTTAAACCATCGCATCTTCCATATTCAATCAGTCACATTTTTGACTTGTACTAGGAAAAGACGTACTCGCGTTTACTTTCAATTTACTTTGCCAATTTCAATATAAAGGGATTGTTTTGGCACCCCAACTCATTTTCATCTTGTTTTGACTATTTTTAAAATGAATTGCAAAATACATTCCAGTAGATGGTGCACTGTAAACGCCAATGCGATTGTGAAGGATCGAGGAAGGATGGATGACGGTGCTATCCCGAAACAATAAAAAGGTCACAGATCTCACCCTCCGAAAATCGGCAATCCAAAGCCAATGGACAGTTTGAAGAAAGAAAGGACAAAAAAGGTATGCTGGTGGCCACCTCACTAACCTTTCCCCAGTGTTTGAGGTGAGACATTTCTGTTTTTTTTTTATTTTCCTTCAACGTCGATAGCATCCATCTTATCTCCCTTGTTACGTAAAAGCGACTTTTCCTTTCTTGATCACTTCCTTCTTGCTGATTTTAATTTTGCTGCTCCAACCCTTCATTGGCTGTCCAACTGGAACAGTGTTGTTTGTCGGACTTCCAGATCCTGCCCGTGGAGGTATTGCCGTCAATTACTGCCTCGCAGTTCCCGATCCTGAACCATGAAAGGCTCCACCACCTGAATCTGAGTGGAAGCCACCCTGGTAGTGATGAAAAGCACACAAAAGACAGACAGGACACAATACAACACACACACAGGTAAAACTCCTTATATGGCAGTGCTACATGTTAACAAAATTTTAGTTAAAATGCATGTGTTTGGGATGTTGTGAGCACACAACTGGACGCCTTCACATCTGGATTCGAGCAAAATGAAATATTTTTTTCATGGATGTTTTTGGTTTCTGTTCTCCAACTGTGGTTAACATTCACTTATGCTGTATAGCATCAGAAACTTTTTTCATCTTGGTTTTGCATGAAAACTTGAGATCAATTTTTTTTTTTCTCAGTCAGCAGAACAAACTACATGAAGTAATATTTTAAAAACATAATTTTTCGGTGGAGTATTCTGTTAATACTTTGAACACGAGGTACGAGTTAACTCTTATCTCATTGAGCCTGAAAGGTTGCGGGACACAACAGAACTCGTATCTCAGTGTACAGCCACTAACTGCACAGCCAGCTTGCTGCCACAGTCTCTGTTACTGACTCTAGTGCTGCCATCTAGTGGAGAGTCATAGAATTTCTTTTCTTTTTTATTTAAAGGGTGTCCCAAAATTCATGCAAGAAGAAATTTTGATAGAGAACACAGGTTTTTAATTAAAAATTGTAAATTTTTGATTGATTCATAAAGTATACAGTATAGGGTTATGTATGGAATAGCATATCGTGTAAATGGCCTCCATGGCTTTGCTGGCACATTCGCACTCTTTTCCATGACCGTTTTACATAAATGTGGCTGAATTTCGTTGATACAGCGCTCAATTTCCTCCTTCAAGGCGTGGGTGGTCATGGGCTTGTTGGCATAAACCTTAGACTTCAAAAAATCCCAAAGAAAAAAAGTCCAATCGCATGATCTGGGCGGCCAATTCTGATCACCAAAACGGGAAATTACACGACCAGGAAATGACTCATGCAGTAATTGAATTGTTTCTCAGGCTGTATGGCATGTGGCACCGTCTTGTTGAAACCACATGTCGTCCACATCCATATCTTGCAATTTAGGCACAAAAAGCTGGATTATCATGTTGCGATAGCGAGCAGCATTAACTGTTATTGCCTGACCAGCCGCATTTTCGAAGAAGAATGGTCCGATGATGCCTCCAGCCCAAAATCCACACCAAACAGTGATACGTTGTGGATGTATTTGTTTCTCAACAATCCCTCGTGGATTTTCTGAACCCCAAATGCGACAATTTTGACGATTAACGAAGCCATTAAGATGAAAATGAGCCTCATCGCTGAAGATGATTTGTTCGAAAAAGTTGATGAAGTTAAATAATTATTCCGACCATATTTTGTACGAAAATTGTGAAACCTTCATTATTTTTAAAATCCTGCTCAACAATGAAAACGCGTTTTTCTTTCGTGTAGCGCTCCATTTTTAATAACCCTGAAGTGTGAGCTGTCACACTGCCTTTTTTTTTTGTTGCCAACACTTTACCGCACAAATGGCGCCAAATTCAAATCTTGCGTGAATTTTGGGACACCCGATAGAAGCAACACCTTGCAGAGAGTAGTGCTATAATTAGACAGTCTGTAGTTATTTTGCCAAAAAGGTAGAAAAGCTGCTGAAGTTTTAAGACAACTAGGCTTATTACAAGATGAATATTTTGATTATAATAATAGTGATCGAGATAGTGACAATCAGTTGGATAATGTGGAACCTGTAGGCTCTGGCACCCACTCCACCCTGCCTGTGCTCTCTTTTTCACCTCTCCTTCACACTCACCGTTACTCTGTACTGTTGCATCCTCACCATTCCACTGACCTCCCTCTCATTCACACACATGTTTTCTGTCTTGGTGGTCCTACTGACCTTCATTCCTATTTTCTCATATCTCCTCCTCTCCAGGGTCTCCTCAGCCTGCTCCCTACTATCGCTACAGATCACAATGTCATCATCAAACATCACAGTCCACGGGGACTCCTGTCTAATCTCATCTGTCAGCCTGTCCATCACCATTACAAATAAGAAAGGGCGCAGAGCCGATCCCTGATGTAATCCCACCTCCACCTTGAATTCATCCGTCACTCCTACATCAGACCTCACCACTGTCACATGTCCCTCGTACATATTGTAGCCATCGAAGCGTAAGGCAAAATCTCTCAGTCCAAAAGTTTGTTTTAAAAATATTTAGTGAAATTTAAAAGCAGATAATCCACGCAAGAATAAAAGACAAAATAGTTACACACGTAAAAATTTATCTTGTCTAAACTTAGCTTTTCTTGAGGATCTTTAGTTATTTCTAAACTTAAAAGTTCTTCTTCTGTACGCTATAGGTGCACGGCTTCGTGCTTAAATAAGCATGTTATCTTTACGTGTTACTTCACACATTCAAAGAGCCCGTAGGCCATCATGCACGAGCATGATCATGGGCACGGTTTAAAACCGTATGCCACTATACCTTATACATGGCAAGGCTGTCACTAACTGAAGAATATTGTTTACTCAAAGCTGTTAGAAATGGCAGGAATATACCAATACAATTCTATTTACGGGGGTTATAGGAACTTCCCATAGATTATGTATTGTCATCTAGCAAAATATTCATAAATCTTATAGAACTAGGAAAATGGCTCTTACACATATCCTATACAACTCTTACATACTTCTCTGCCACTCCCAGCTTCCTCATACAATACCACAACTCCTCTTGAGGCACCCTGTCATATGCTTTCTCTGCGGTACTGAGCCAAAATTATGAAAATTATGTCACTGTTTAGATACTGTGAAAGCCGGCCTCAACCACGAACAGACACCAAGACAGCTAAGTCCAAAAACACACACGTTTATCATGCTTTCTCTATACAAACACACAGCACAATGCACAAATCACTCACAGTCCTTTTTCTTCTCTTCAGGTCGCCTCCACTCCTCTCTCGTAAAGCTCCATCACACTACCTCCCAATTCCGGCTCTCGGAATGGAATGAGGCGGCCCCTTTTATCCAGTACCCGGATGTGCTCCAGGTGCTTCTTGACAAACTTCCCACAGCACTTCCGGTTGTGGCGGAAGTGCTGCATGAGCACCCGGAAGCACACCAGGTGTATCTGTCTTCTGGTTCGGTGGTGGAAGTGCTGCAGTCCATGCTTCGTGGAATGTTTGGGCGCCCCCTGGTGGTGGCTACATGCCCCAACAGGGTGGAGCCTCCCAGCTCCAATCTTGTAGTTCCCCTGCTCCCCAGGACGGCAGCCCTCTTGCATCCTGGGGGAGGTATTGGCACTCTCCCGGCCCTTCCACGTTCTGGGCATCCTGACTGTGCAGCCGTCTATCACAATACTTATAGACCTGACTGTATATCTAATTCAGAATTTAAACAATAATAAACCGTAAAATAACATTTTCTTTTTTACAAATAAACAAAATTTACAGTAAGTTGGAGCCCCTTTTTGTAGAACTTGGTTCAGCTCCACCATTTGCAGTTTTGCACCATTTGGTAAATCCAGCAAATGGAGAATTTCCCTTCCCTTGATGCCCTAAGCGCGCGCTTATTGTGCTTAGTGGTTAATCCAGCCCTGGTAATAAATGGTCCAGCAGTCAGTGTGTTAGAGAGTACAAACACCACCATCTGGATTATAAGCTTAAAAAAAACTGTTGTTTCAGCGCCTACTTTTATTACACAATTGTCACCTAAATGACGGGAATTTCGAGCATTAGAAGATCATTGCAAGGCCTTACATTTAAGTAAATGCATGTCACTTCCATGAGAAACTCAATTAGTAAAAATGATTAGAAACTGATAAAATGTCATAGGTGTTAAGCTTACATTTTAAATGACCCACTGCATCTTTACTTTTCTTTGACAGCGGCAGAGCAAGCTGACAATTTAATAATAAGGCAGCCTTTAGGCCGATCATTAGGAAAACCATCATTTGTCTAGAGCTCAATTAGACGGCTTGATGAAATTAAAGTTCCTTGCTTTTCTTAAAAGGTCACTGAACAAACGGCCTCAGATGTTACACTGGTGAAGATGTAAACCTTTATAGAGTAAAAAGAGATGGTGTGAAGTCTTTTTTTTATATCGATCTCATTATACGAGATGTTAACATCCACCTTAACACTTTGACTGCTAGGCCATTTGAGAGTGTTGATAGTGAAGTACAGAGAAGGAATGGCATTGTGTGGTTGTGGGCTTAGAGAAAGCGTATGACAGGGCGCCAAGAAGGAGTGATGGTCCTGTATGAGGAAGTCGGGAGTGGCAGAAAAGTATGTGAGGGTGGTGCAGGATTTGTATGAGGACACTGTGACTGTGGGGTGGCGTGTGGTAGGAATGACAGTCTCACTCAAGGTGAGAGTGGGATAACATCAGGAATCAGCTCTGAGTCCTTTCCTGTTTGCAATGGTAAAGTGCAGGTTGAAAAGATGAGGTCAGACAGGAGTCTCCATGGACTGTGATGTTCACGGATGACATTGTGATCAGTAGACAGCAGAGAGTTGGAGTACATACTGGAGGGAAGGGAAATGAAAGTCATCATGCGTAAGACGGAGTACACATGTGTGACTGAGAAGGAAGGTGGTGCAAGGGTGCGACTGGAAGGAGCAGAGGTGGTGAAGGTAGACACATTTAAATACTTGGGCTCAACAATCCAAAGCAATGGAGAGAGCGGCAGAAAGGTGATGAAGAGAGTGCAGGCTGGCTGGACTGTGTGTAGAAGAGTGGCAGGAGTGATTTGTGATAGAAGAGTACCTGCAAGAGTGAAATGGAAGGTCTATAAAATGGGAGTGAGACCAGCTATGCTGTATGGTTTGGAGACAAAAAGACAGGAGGCAGAGTTGGGGGTGGCAGAGTTAATAGATGCTAAGATTTGCATTGGGTGTGACAAGGATGGACAGGATTAGAAATGAGGACATTAGAGGGTCAGCTCAGATGGGACGGTTGGGAGACAAAGCCAGACATGTTGGTTTGGACATGTGCAGAGGAGAGATGCTGGGTATAATGAGAGAAGGGTGCTAAGGATAGAGCTGCCAGGGAAGAGGAGAAGAGGAAGGACTAAGAGGAGGTTTATGGATGGGATGAGAGAGGACATGCAGGTGACGGGCATAACAGAACAAGATGATGTGGACAGAAAGAGATGAAGAAAGTAGAAGAACGTGCATTTGGGGGATGTTTATATGCTGGTGTCTTGTATTATTAATTTAGTTGGAGGTAAATAAACTGTTCTTATTGGTATTATTCGGATATTAGCCACACCATGAAAATATGGGAAAAGTTGATGATTGCTAGGCTGAGAGGAGACATGGCAATCTGTGAGCGGCAATATGTTTCATACCAGGAAAGAGTACTACAGACGTGATGTTTGTCTTAAGGTCAGAAGGAACTGCATTGTGTGTCATTGTGGACTGGAAAAAGTGTATGACAGGACGCCATGAGAAGGAGTTATGGTCCTGCATGAGGAAGTCTGGAGTGGCAGAAAAGTATGTGAGGGTGGTGCAGGATTTGTATTAGGTAAGTGTGACTGAGGTGAGGTGTGCAGTAGGAATAACAGCCTGGTCAAAGATGAGAGTGGGATTACATCGAGCATCGTCTCTAAACCCTTTCCTGTTGACAGATGAGGTCAGACAGGAGTCTCCTTGGACTATGATGTTCGTGGATGACATTGTGATCTGTACGGAGAGTTGACAGCAGGTGGAGGTGAACCTGGAGAGGTGGAGATACGCACTGAAGAGAAAGAGAATGAAAACCAGTAGGAGTAAAACTGAATACATGTGCATGAATGAAGGGGTGTGACTGCAAGGAGCAGAGGTGGTGAAGGAAGACACATTTAAATACTTGGGTTCAACAATACAAAGCAACGGAGAGAGAACCAGAGAGGTGAAGAAGAGAATGCAGGTAGAGTGGACATGGGAGAAGAAGAGTGGCAGGAGTGATTTGTTATAGAAGAGTAACTGCAAGAGTGAAGGAAAGGTCTATAAAACGGGAGTGAGACCAGCTATGGTGTACGGGTTGGAAATGGTGGCCCTGACTAAAAAACAAGAGGCAGAGCTGGAAGTGCTACAGTTGAAGATGCTATGATTTTCGTTCTGAGTAATGAGGGTAGACAGGATTAGAAATGAGGATATTAGAGGGACAACACAGGTATGACAGCTTGGTAACCAAGTGACAGAGGCTACATCGAGATGGTCAGGGCACAGGCAGAGGAGAGATGAGGGGTACATCGGGAAAAGAATGTTGAGGATGGAACCGTCAAACAACAGGAAAAGAGGAAGGCCAAAGAGGAGGTGAGGGAGGACATGAAGGCAGTTGGTGTGGCAGAAAATGATGTGAAAGACAGGGAGAGATATAGAAGGATGATCCGCTGTGGCGACCCCTAAATGGGAGCAGCTGAAAGAAGAAGAAGTAGGGCTTAATAAATAATGATAAATAATTTCTCTCTGATAAATAAAACGATTTTCTCTAATGTTTGTCCATGCTCTTTCATTTTCGCTTCGTCATTGACATGTCATCTAGAATATATAAAATTCTTGTTCTGATAAAATTTATTAGAGCTGGGAGCGCAGGGATTGTGTCTGCCAAAAGCATTCACATGACTGAAATTAGATTACCGTGGTCTTGTTTAAAAATAGTTGTAAAGAGGACGTGACTTGAAAGAATCTCATGTTAAAAGTCTCCCTTTCACGGGACTAAATACAGCGTCAACGTTTTTCTAATCTTTTCATTCTCGCTGGCAACACAAATTAGTCGATCTACAAGTCTCCCAACAATATATTCAATCTCTTTTCGCTGTTCCGTTATTTCACTGAGTAATAATTTCCGTTTGCTTGCTCTAATGCGATCTTTACTATCCTTTTTTTGAGTCTTTCATATTTTCGTACTTCCATTATCTCTAACCTGCTCTGCATGTGTACCGCGCCAATGCTATTGGAATCTTTAAATTCTCGTGGATATGCCTTTTCACTGGGAAGAAACACAAATTTTTTTCCCTGATGGCAACATGAATCTGAATTAAAAGAGTTGATGTTTGGTGAAAGTGAAATCCACAAACGCGAGCAGCAGAGATGCTAAGTGGCTGGCACCTAGCACCCACCCAGGGGTTGGCGAGCAAAGGAAGCAGGGGGCAGAGCCCCCTAGTGTTCCAAATAACAATATATTATTTACCCTCTACAACTCCATGCACCTCACACCCAAATAAACAGACTTGAGAACTTTTTGTCCGACTTGAGCTGCAGCGGTGGGTGGATGGGATAGCAGGCTGCTTGCTGCTTGTGCTGATCGACACATTTACAAAACAAAAGACGCTGGTGGAGAGGTGTGAAGGAATTTAAAAGGGCCTTGGATTACAACTTTTTTCGTAGGCTTCAGGGATTCTAGTGTTAACATTTCCCTGACTAAAGGTTATTCAAATAAAAGATTGTAGGAAATCAATTTTGCAAGAGACACAAGTAAAGAGTTGGGGAATTGTCCCTGTATAATGTCCGGCGATCTTGAGAAAATTGGAGTTGCAAAAAGTGATCAAAACCATAACAGTTGACAATACAGAGCATTTGAAGGTGAGTACATATAAAAAATGGTGACCGCAAGGAAGTAATGGTGGAAATGACGTCATGACTGTGCAACCGGAAGCAATGCCACCAAGGAGCAACTGTTAGTGACATCATCATAAGGTGACTGGAAGTAGTGTCATCAAGGAGCAACCAGAAGTGATGTCACTGGAACTGATGTGGGCAGAAGGGACATCATCAGGTAGGGTCAGAAGTGATGTCTTCAGGGAGCATTTGGATGTGACGTCGTCTTCAGAAGTCGGAGACAGAAGTGATGTAACAGAAGAGGAGCCATTTTGGGAATCCAGGACTGTCAATGAGTGAATTCATTATTGTTTTTCTTCATTAATTCTAGTGAAAAAAGGAAAGAGGCGTTAATACCCGATATTATCCCTTTGTCTCGTGATAGTTCACTCATCTCAGGGTTTGTTGGCTGCCTCCTAAGTGCACGTGTGTGACAAGATATATGACAAAAAAATACAATAACTTACAGGGAAGGTCTTCACAATGGCAAACTAAGAAGGATGGCAGCAGATAGTCAGAGGGAACAAACACACCGTGTTTTTTGCACAACCACAAGAGGTTGCCAAACTACTAGAATACAACTGGCACAAACTACAAAATCTTTAACAAATATAACAACAATAATGGCCAGATAATCAGGTTCTTCGTGGAGGAATCTACCTTCGATAGTCAGGTTTCTCAAAAAGGCCAATAATCTGAAAAAAAAATCAATTCACAGACAAAAAAAAAAACAATGCACCGAAACCAAGTCTAAATGCATAAATCACAAGTCAAAATCCATAAACAGAGCAAAAAATGTCAAACAGATAGTAAACAAAATGATTAGCAACGGTAAAATAGAGGAAACTCACCAAACCACCAGCATATACTAAAGGTACCGCAGAGGAACTGCATTTCCCATGAGCCTTTGTAACACTGGGGGCAGTCCCTCAGTGGCTGATTGACAGGTGGCCCCACCCACAAAATATATGAAACATAAAGGAATTAAAAAAACACTTTACTCATACAGTATGTACATAAATATTTTTAAACATAACAAATACAATAATAAATTAAACATATTGATTACATGAGAAAATAACAGAAGGATACTAACAGAAATAATAATAATTTATATTGAAAAAAGAACGAACAAGACAAGAAAAAGGAACATAAACGTAAGCCAAGGAAGGAAACCTGGCCAAAACATAACCAGACTAGAATATGTCTGCCAGCCATTAAAAAAGTAGCTGAAACTGCACTTAATGCACTAATCCATAATTTGCAATTTGCTGCAAAAGGCAGCAAACTTTGCTTTTAATGTTGCCTTAATGCTGACATGCTCGTTTTTTAAAAAATCCTGGACTCAAAGCCCAATTCATTTTCTAAAGGAAAGTAGACATCTTTCCATATTCCTAAGTGTTTGTGTGATCATCTCTTTAATGTTGCCTTTTTGAAATAGTTAAATTTAATCTAAGGCACATGAAATCTGTTCAGTCAGCCTCTAAGTGCACTAGCGGCTTTTGGTACATTTTATATTATGATCAGATGATTATGTTTCCAGTAAAACACCTTAAGACAAATGTCATTGTGAATCAAGGACTATCAGGTTTCTTGAAGAATATGGCGTGGTGTAATTAGATTAGAATATGTAGGGTAACTCTGTAAAATCAGTTCGGTCGGGCTCTGCACAGGAGCAGACGGTGAACAATCACAAAGTCCAATACATTAAACATGGATGGGATCAAAAAAATAAACGCTCTGTTCGTGTGCAGATACACCTTTGAAAAGATGAGCTGCCGGGACCTCGAGGCAGTGTGAGGAAACCAAACAGCAGGACAGGGAAACCACAGAGGCAAGATAATCCTGCATTCCTCATGGACACATAAACAGATAGATAGATAGATAGATAGATAGATAGATAGATAGATAGATAGATAGATAGATAGATAGATAGATAGATAGATAGATAGATAGATAGATAGATATGAATGGCACTTGTGAATCACCAGGAGGCGTACCGCTCCCCAAACCCTGACACAGACAGGCTGAGACCCAAGTTCAATGCAGCACACACTTTATTCATGTGGGGATGTGTTGTCTGTTGCTCTCCACTTCACAGCACAGTTCAAAAAGTACCCAACACAAGACAATATAATACAGCCCTTCTTCCTTTTCTTTCTATATCTCTCTATCTCTTCTTCTGTCACCTCCACTCCTCCTCACAAGTTTTGCCTCTCCCTCGGTGTCACAGCCAGGTAATGGCCCTGGCCATCTATCACACACTATACATAGATAGATGTGAAAGGGACTATATGATAGATAGATAGATAGATAGATAGATAGATAGATAGATAGATAGATAGATAGATAGATAGATAGATAGATAGATATGAAAGGCACTATATAATATGATAGATAGATAGATTGATATTTGTCCTAAGGGGGAAATTTTACTTTTTACAATAGTTCAATAAATAGATAAATATTATAGAAACATATAAGCAAACCAATCCCTCTCAAATACACACCACAATTACTAAAAGGAAAGAAAATTTTAGACTTGGCTAAAGATAAAAAGGGCAGTCATATTTGTAGTGAGGCACATTACAGGCATATTGTTATGGGTATAAAGAAGCCCCCATCTTGTTTTTTGACCCACTTCTGCTGAATAATTTGTTGTCTGAAAGACCTTGTGTTGGAGTGTCACAGGGAGGATGTGCAGCATTGTTCAGAATGGCACTCAGCTTTGTTTCCATTCTCTCCTTTTCCACGTCTTCCACTGGGGTCCAGAGTGTGTCTCATAACTGAGCTTGCCCTTTTAATTATCTTATGATTTGGTGGGCCTCTCTTTCAGTGATATTACCAGCTTAGTGCACCACAGCATGACCATGAGAAGAGTTGTAGAAGATGTGCAGGATGTCACTTCCCGCATTAAAGGAGCTCAGTCTCCTAAGATAAAAACAGTCTTCTCTGGCCTTTCTTCTCTAGTTCCTCTGTGTTCCAAGACCAATCCAGCCTGTCATTGATGTAGACCTCCAAGTACTTGCAGCAGATGCCCACCTTCACATTCACTCCCTGAACAATGGCCAGACTTTGAGGCTGCTGGTGCAGCAGAAGTCAATAAGCAGTTCCTTAGTTTTGCTGATGTTGAGCTGCAAACAATTCTCGAAATTCTCCACTCAGGGACTGTTCTCCCTCTCTTCCTCCTTATCAATGTACAAACGCAGAATCATTGGAGAATTTCGACAAGTCACATGACCTTGTAACAACTCACTGAATAAGAATGCAGACGAGTCGCCACACTGTCCAAACGCCATAGGAACCTGAACTACTGTCTATCATCTCACTTTATCCAGCCATGTACGTCACCCGCCAACTAGAAAAACAACCGCTAACAAAATGAAAGGAGACACTACTGTATATAGTATCGAAGTTAATGCGCTTCCAGTGTCCCTATCGTGCCAGAAGAGCATTCGCATTGACGGGACACCTCACCTGTGTGTGTCACTCTTGTAGAGTAAGATTATGGGGTTTGATCGTCGGTTGCAAATGGCCTTTCATCTCACCAACTCTGTATGTGGTTGGTTCAATCTCCCCAATCACAAGTGAATCTACACCTTTTTTCTTTTAACATGGTCAACTGATCTGATCTCATCATAAGAGAGATAAAGAGACTACGAGGCTGAATGAGATGCTTGGATTGATCAGAGTGACTGTTTCCTGAAGAGGCATTAGCTCTCTTGGAAATGTGTTCTTTTGAAATTGTGGCATATTAAATAACTAAACAATATCGTAATATACCAGAAAAGGTGATATCCCTCCCATCGTGATTACGGCGGTACAAGAATCACATGAGAAAAAATATCTTTTAGCTTACATTGACTGACGGATAACGCAGTTACAGACGGGAGGCAAATGTACAGACTTTTTATCCAGGTGGGAATCTGCATCAACACAGCCTGCCATTTCTCGTCCCCACGCTGGGAGGTTGTTCAAAAAATTTTATGCTTTCCCTTCCCCTGTCATTCCATTCCCACCACTCTTTTGTCCACATATTCCTCGTCTCTCCTCATCACAAGTCAATAACATTTCAACCTCCTTTCCTGTACTTTCTTAGATATCTCCCATTTTAATTGTACCTCTGAATGTCTCATTTCTTATTCTTTTCCTTTTTTGTAACTCAACACATCCATCTCAGCCTTCTCCTTTCTGCCAAATCCAAGTTCTTCTCTCTCATGTCATCATGGCTGCTCTTACCACAATCTTAAATACCTGACCTTTATCCTGCACCTTAATTCTTTGATCACACAATACTCCTGATACCTTCTTCCACATTTTCCATCCACACTTCTCTCTATGGGCTATCCATCTTGGGCTACCACTGAACCGAGATATCTAAACATCTCCACTCTTTAACCCTGTAGGCTAACTTCTGAATCCTGCTCATTGATAAACCTCATGGAGTGAAGCTTGTCTGGATTTAGGATTCTGGAATAATCAGGAGAGAATTGAGGGTGTGGAAGTATTGGGACCACTAGGGTTAAGTTACCATAATATAATACAATTCTCAGTATTTTGTAAGAGTATGGATGCAAAGACTAAAATTGTTAAGTTGAACTTTGGTTGGGTAAAGTCTAAGGAGGATCGACTGGGATACGCTTTAAAGTGTGGAGACAGTCGAGGAGCAGTGGAACAGCTTTAAAAATGTGTTACATGTAATGCAGGAGAGGTACATACCTACATTTGGAATTAATAGGAAATAAGAAAAACTCCACAGTGGATTAATAAAGATTTAAAAAAGAAGTTGCAAAGGAAAAAAACAGACGTATAAGGCATACAAGACTAATAACTGTAAGTGAATAGTTGAGCGTAAGAGAACATGAGGGCAACCATTAAGAAGGATATCAGGGAGGCTAAAAGACAGTTGTAGAGGAATATAGCAGATAAGGCGAAAGACAACCCTAAGAGATTCTTTCAGTATTTTAGTAGTAAAAGAATAGTCAAGGAGGAGGTCAAGTGCATCAGAAAGAGGTATTAAAAGATACGGACAGTGAAATAGCGGATGCCCTAAACTTACATTTTTCTGAGGTGTTTACAAGTGAACAAGTGGATAACCTCCGAGTGGTAACAGGGACTACTAAGGAGGTACTGAGGGATTTGGAAATTGTAGAGGGAGAAAGGTGCTCAGATTAAATAAGCTGAAATCAAACAAATCACCAGGGGCCTCATGTATAACGCCGTGCGTAGAACTTGCACTATAACATGGCGTAAGCACAAAAGCCAAAATGTGCTTACGCACAGAAAAATCCAGATGCAGGAATCTGTGCGTACTCCAACTTCCACATTCTTCCGCTACATAAATCCTGATCAGAGTGAAAACTAACGCTCGTGCACGCGCTTTATGTAACGCCCCAAATCCTCCCAGAATTACGCCTCTTTGAATATGCAAATCTATATAAATCACCCTTAAGCTCAGCCTTCTGTGAAAAGACAATGGGAAAAGCACGGAGAAAATATAAGAATTTCAGCGAATACCAAGTGGAGGCAAAGGAGAAACATACCATTTGTTCAAATAAACCGTGGTATAATCAACAAAAGGAAGTTGATCGAGTGACATAGCGTGTTGGAGAAACTTGAAAGCTCACGTTCACAAAATCGCACAGTGCCGGAAATTAAAAAGAAGTCACATATCAAAGTCGCCGTGAAAAGCCGAGTTGTAGCCCACCGTCTGAGTGTCATATGAAAGCTTATTAGGGTACAGAGAAAAAAGGCACACGGTGGGGAAAAAGCACGAAATGTCAACTTCAATCTCGACATTTCCACTTTAATCACGTAGTTTATTTTGTCATTAAAGTAGAACATCATAAACTTCATCTTAAAATCATTTAATTAACCAGTTTCTCAAATCACATCGTAATTAAAGTAGCACGTTAAATGCTTTGTTTTGTATGTGATCTTCTATGTGCCTATGTGTGTGAATCACTACGTGCTTCTTAAACCGGCTCTCTTCCTCCAACTGGACACAGAGTCCATTACATTCGTGATATTACAGCTCTCTGAATAACTCAAACACTGAGATGTATACGTGATATAATTTTCATGATGATAGGAGTTATAGCACGTTATTAAACATGTTTCACTTTGATGAAATAATTTATTGCAGCAGTACTCAGGGGCGGCTCTAGGCTTGTGGTGGCACTGGGCAGAGGAAGAATCGGTGGCTCCTTCGCCCGCCAATGTCAGTAAGGCAGCTTATGCACGGTGGATGGCCACGTCCGTTGCAGACACTGCATAGCCGCCTCGTGCTCATGACACAAGCATTTAACTTTTGCCGAACTTTGTCGCTGCGTTTTTAGCTGTGTTGCTATTTTCTCTTTCTGTTTTATATTCAACTAGCAAAATACCCGCGCTTCGCAGCGGAGAAGTAGTGTATTAAAGAAGCAATGAAAAGAAAAGGAAACATTTTGAAAATAACGTAACCTGATTGTCAATGTAATTGTTTTGTCACTGTTGTGAGTGATGAGTGTTGTTGTCATATATATATATATATATATATATATATTTACACACACACACAAACATATATATATATACATATCTATACATATACACATATATACATACATATATATCTACATATATACACACACATATATACACACACAAATACATATATATATATATATATATATACATACATACACACACACATATATAAACATATATATACATATACATACATATCTACATATATACACACACAGCTATTTCAGATCAGTGCAATACGCTGTTTGTTAAAACGGTTGACTCCCGCTCTTACGTGCAATAACAAATCAAATCATTCAGTTGTCTTTGCTCATATGTCATTTTAGAGCTGGACGCCTGGCATCTTTTTGGCCACAAGTTCGTTTCTGTTTGGTGTGAGGTTCTGTGTTGTGGAGATTCTCAGGATGGATTGCAGGTGCTCATCAGTGAGGCGACTCCTGTGTGCTGTTTTGTTAGTCTTTATCACTGAGAAGAGCTTCTCACACAGATATGTGCTACCAAACATGCACAAGGTTCGAGCCGTATGTAGACGGACTTTTTTTGTTCTTCAAAGTCACCAAAGCGCCGTGCAAACTCAGTGCGCAATAACTCTAGCCGCAATAACTTGCAGCATCATAAGGTAGACTTGATTAACGCGGTAAGTGTTGGCAAGGCAGCTGAAGCGCTGCATTATGGGATCTGTAGTTTATTGTGTTACCAGCGCTTCATATGCCTGGGCCATTAATAACAATAATACAGTATATAAAATGATCTCGGGGCGGATATAATTACACGCGGGCGGATGTGGCCCGCGCCCTTGAGTTTGACACATATGGACTAAATAGAACTTGAAAAGATATATTTTTCAAATGTGATCGCGCAATTCAGATAGAGTTGACGCAAGACTACAGCCTGCATGCCTCAATGAGTCATCCTCCCTCGCTCTTACTTTTTACCGTTCATCTAATGAATACACTGAGTATGGCTTTACCAAAACAATCATTGATGGCGAATAAAGTATCCATTATTCGAGTATGTAGATCGGTATATATATATACATATATATATACCCGCGTATCGCAGCGAGAAGTAGTGTGTTAAAAAGGTAGAAAAGAAAAGGTAACATTTTAAAAATAACGTAACATGACTGTCAATATACAGTATTTGTTTTGTGAGTGTTACTGAGTGTTGCTGTCATCAAGGATTTGATTATCATTATTTCTTTCAATCAGGTTCGTATTTGTAGGATGTGTTGTGTTCAAGTTACATTCCGTGTTTGTCAATCGTTGTAAAGATGACAGGTTTCATTCATCGATTCGTTTCTTACTGCATCAATAAACAGCTCGTCTTCTTCTTTATCTGAGACCTGACACACTGCATGCACGGGTTTTTACACTGTCTTCCTTTAGCGGGACATTGACTTTTTCCACCGTGTGCTTTGTTTCCGCAGTAGCTGCATTTATGAATATGCTTATCAGGCGCTTCATATTTTTGCTGCCTTTTCAATTGTGTAATTCGGTTTTGTTCAGCTCTTTGGAACTGTTGCTTTTATCTGTGCACTGCGTCAGTTCACGTGAGCCACTCGGTGTACATGCATCGAAGGTTCCCAGCTGTGCTGGTGCCATCTCGTGCTATGTCCATGGCTGTATTTAATGTTACCTTAGTCCTGGCACTTAAAACTTTCTCTCGCAGTTTCGCTGAGTTTGTGTCAAACACCACCCTGACCATCTCATCTTCCTCTCCATAAGCACAGTCCTTCACCCGTGAATATTTACCAGTGGCAGTTTGCTATTGGATTGCCACTGACGGACGGCTTTATATGGGCAGGCACTAAATTACAAACGCCAGCGGCAGCCTGTCTATGAACTTAATTTAAAGTGTAGGTTTACATCGTGCTTTGTTTCAAGTAGCAGAACTCATGAATATGGTTGTATATGTCACTCGCTCGCTTCTTATTGTTTCGCTGCCTTCTCAATTATATAATGCATGTTTTCTTGAGCGCTTTTTGAGGTCTTCCTGGTTTTCTATGTACTGCGTGATTACGTGGGAGGCGTGATGATGTCACACGAAACTCCGCCCCCACGGCGTTGAAGCTCCTCTCCATTACAGTAAATGGAGAAAAACTGCTTCCAGTTATGACCATTACGCGTAGAATTTCGATATAAAACCTGCCCAACTTTTGTAAGGAAGCTGTAAGGAATGAACCTGCCAAATTTCAGCCTTCCACCCACACGGGAAGTTGGAGAATTAGTGATGAGTCAGTGAGTGAGTGAGTGAGTGAGTGAGTGAGTGAGGGCTTTGCCTTTTATTAGTATAGATATATATTGGCGTAGCCGCCACTGCAGTCCTTGCTTTTCTTTCCCCAAGTAACCGATCGCTATACAATCAGCTCTGTAATAAACGTTAAGCCATCTGTAAGCTTAGCGCCAATTCTTCAAAACGTTTAAGGAACATTGAAATATCTTCGTAGTACATGTTTAATTATTCTATCCTTCACGTCAGTCCCAGTGAAGAATATGTATTATTTAAATGAAGTTAAAGTTTTATCTGTATAATTTAATAAACATATTTTGCTGCATTTCACCTTAAAAATGATATCGTCATCATATGTAAATACGCGCTTTATAAAGTGTCTCAGGTTGTGCAATATTATAACTGTAGTGCAAGTTTACAGTGGGGTGATTGTACTTATAAGTACTAACAGTTCTACAAGGTGCTATTGATTGAGTGCATTTAAAGTTCTTGGGATTAAACTGTTTCTGAACCGCGAGGTCCGTACAGGAAAGGCTTTAAAACGTTTTGCAGTGGCTGAGACAGCGTGTCCTTAATGCCGTATACCGATAATTCTCTTTCCGATCAGCTGCTGCTGTGATTCACACTCAGATACAGTGATATAAATACTCCGAGTGGTGCAATGAGAGTAATATGGAAAAAGATGATCGGCTGTGGCAACTCCTAACGGGAGGAGCTGAAAGAAGAAGAAGAAGAAGTGAGAGTAACAACGCTAAAGCAGTTATGGTATTTGGAATACTATGGCTGTTCCCTGGACCATT
This sequence comes from Polypterus senegalus, assembly GCF_016835505.1. Classification (NCBI taxonomy): domain Eukaryota; kingdom Metazoa; phylum Chordata; class Cladistia; order Polypteriformes; family Polypteridae; genus Polypterus; species Polypterus senegalus. The sequence goes on from NC_053168.1 coordinate 12,595,734, forward strand.
ATATTGTTACAAGTTAATTACAATCAGATGCGTTACACTAAAAACAATATGCGGTTAGTTTCTGTGTGTTTATAAAGCCGCATCAGGAAAATAAGGAGTAATCACACAGGAACAGTAGCACTGCTTTGACGCTGGGTGCCGCCAGTCTGCAAAACTGAGCGGAGAACTTGCGTACAGCAAGGCATCAGGTACGGTGGAAAAGTGCGTGGCTTTACGCCAAGTGTAGGTTTTATACATCGCGATTTGAACATGGAAAAGTTCTTACGCAACATTTCTGTGCGTATGCACCGTTTATACATGAGGCCCCTGGAGCAGATAATATTTACCCTCAAGTTCTTAAGGAGACCTGTGAGTACAGATATAAACCCTGGACACATATTTTTAGGAAGTCACTGCGCGCTGGAGAGATTCTGAAGGACTGGAAAATGGCAAATATCATCCCATTATATAAAATGGGTGACAGGGCTGATCCAAGCAACTATAGGCCAGTAAGCTTAACGTGCATCACAGAAATATTAATGGGAGGAATTATTAAGGATAAGATTGAGCAACACATGGCAAGGACAGGAGTTATTAGGAACAGTCAATGTGGGTTCCGAAGAGAGAGGTTGTGTTTTATTAACATGCTGGAATTCTATGAGGGGGCAACAAAAGGATACGATCAAAGTGGAGCAGATAATATTATTTATCTTGACTTTCAGAAAGCATTTGATAAGGTGCCACATGAGAGGGTGGGCATCAAAATAAAAGAAGTGGCAGCTCAGGGTGATGTTTTTAGATGGGTGCAGAATTGGCTCAGGCACATGAAGCAGAGGGTGATGGTGCGAGGAACCTCATCAGAACTGGCCGATGTTAAGAGTGGTGACCAGCAGGGGGTAGTGTGGGGCTGCTGCTATTTTTAATATATAGAAATGATTTAGATAGGAATGTAAGTAACAAGCTGGTTAAGTTTGCAGATGATACCAAGACAGGTGGATTGGCAGATAATTTGGAATCTATTATATCATCACAGAAGGACTTGAATAGCATACAGGCTTGGGCAGATTTGTGGAAGATGAAATTTATTGTCAGTAAATGTAAAGAATTACACATAGGAAGTAAAATTGTGAGGTTTGATTACACAATGAGAGGTCTTAAAATAAAGAGTCCACCTTATGAAACTTATTTAGGAGTCATAGTGGACTCTAAGCTATCGACTGCCAGACAATGTTCAGAAGCCATTAAGAAGGCTAACAGAATGTCAGGTTATATAGCGTCTTGATGTGTGGAGTACAAGTCACAGGAGGTTCTGCTCAACCTTTATAATGCACTGGTGAGGCCTCATCTGGAGTCATGTGTTCAGTTTTGGTCTCCAGGCTACAAAAAGGACATAACAGCACTAGAAAAGGTCCAGAGAAGAGCGACTAGGCTGACTGCAGGACTACAGGGGTTGAATTTTGAGGAAAGATAAAAAGAGCTGAGCCTTTACAGTTTAAGCAAAAGAAGATTAAGAGGAGACCTGAGTGAATTGTTGGAAACTTGTTTTTTTTGGAAGAAATAAATGGATAGGACTGGTGAGCTTTGTTGGGCTGAATGGCCAGTTCTCGTCCAGAGTGTTCTAATGTTCATACATTCCGTCTTCTTCATGTTTATCTTCAGTCCTCAAAATTCCGAAGCTCTTCTCCATTTTTCCAACTTCCTCTCCACTTTCCCTTTTCTTGTGCTACACCACACAACTTCATCAGCAAAAAAAAAACTGTGTCCATCGTACAATATCTGAAAATAAAGAAGAGTGATGTTCATCCGCTCAGGTCTACAAAACATTTTCATGATTTTCATAAGAAAAAATAAAATAAGCAGATTGGGAAATATCTACTGTGGCAGTGATATCTCTTTTCTTCTAACACACTCCTCATCCCGCACGCACGATCTACTGCAAAACTCCGGCTGTGATCTAGTTAGCCTTCCAATTTATATCAACTAAAGGGATTTAAAAAAAAAATTGTTTGGGGAGGGTATGGGCTGGATGTGGAATTAGAAGAGGATTTTTCTTCTCACAATGTCACAATCGAAGTGCGTTTGTCTGATCTGTCAATCTATCATTGCTATTCCAAAGAAGGAAAATGTGGAAAGGTACTTTCGAACTGTTCATAATAACTATGAAACTGACTTCCTTCCGAAAAGCGATCTGAGAAAGAGAAAGGAGAGGGAACTCAAATCGCACTTAGTCGGACAGCCGTCATTTTTCACTCGACTGAATTCAAAAGCAAAGGCAGACACACCGAAGCATCGTTCTGGCTGAGTCACTCGATCATTAAGCATAAGAAGTCCTTCCAAGATGGAGAGATGATAAAAGATGCCTTCATTGAGACAGATGGCTAGGGAGAAATTCCTGCTGAGATTTCGAGAGCCGAAGCCGGAGAAAAAGGAGTTTCTCGTTGTCATTAAACATGCAGAATACAAGCAACTTAATAACAATCAATGGCCGCTAGACTTGGCATTTTTTTCCAATCTGACCAACATGTTGAATGAGCTTAATTTACAGCTGTAAGGACAAGAGAAAACCAATATGGTCAATATGATTAGCTCAGTTAATGCTTTCAAACGAAAAATACAACATCTGTCCTCAAAGCTGCAGCGCCTTGATTTGGGGAACATCCAAAACCTGGCGTCAGAGCTGGAGACACAATGGAAGGTGTGTGCGCAATTTGACAGCATACGCTACACAGAGCAGATTGAAAACTGTCTGTCAGCTTTACTTGACTTTATATATTCCGACGCTGACTTTATATAATCAGGTTTTGGTGTTATATACTGTATTCCGAAGACTGACTTTGTATATTCCAAAAATCATAATATTTGCCTGTTTGGCACCCCATATATACTCAGTATATGTATATATATATATATATATATATATATATATATATATATATATATATATATATATATATATATTGTAGCAGTAGAGGTTCTGATCCCTCTCTTGAACCCTCAGGTACCACTTCAAACACCAAGTAAAAGTCGAAGACTCTTTTATTTTCTTAATACACAGTGCACCAAGCACCTTCCCCTCTACACTATTCATACAGTAATTAAGCAATAATCAAACAATCCTCCTCTCCCAGACACTTAGCTACCCTTCCTCCCAGCTCAGCTCAGCTAAGTGTCTGGGCGTTCCCAGAGTCTTTTTATACCCCTTGACCCGGAAGTGTTCCAGCCCCACAGTCCACAAGTCCTTATCCCTTCCGGGTCAGGGTAAATAGTCCATATCTTCACCCTGGAAGCACGTCGTTTCTTCCTGTCATGGGATTATGACGCACTTCCAGGTTATAGGGCACATATGAGTCCACAAGCCTCCTTATAGTGACTCCTTGTGGTCCCCAAGGTATCCAGCAGGGCTGTGTAAAAAAACTACAAAGTCCATGAGGCCCTGCTGGCACTCGGGGCACGTCCATGCTGTCGGGAGAGCTGCTCCTGGCGGCCTGGGGGTGAGGACCGGAAGCTCTTGCCAGACATCCATCACAATATATATATATATATATATTATATATATATAATTTTTAATGTAGATACATCATTTCGACCTGGTCATTTTAAAAGTAGCTCACAAGCCGAAAAAGTGTAGGAACCCCTGCCTTAAACTATCCTTTGCAATTAGGCCTTTTTTCGGTATTTCATTTTTGAATTATATATTGTAAGACGCTAAGGGTCGCTGTTGCCCCTTTCAACCCGACAGACACACTGAACACAGGGTAAAATCACCAAGAAGGTCTTTAATTCTTTTTCTTCTTGTAGTAGTGCCCAAAAGCACCTCCACCACCATACACAGGCAAAAGCTATAATAGAAATACTACAAATCCACACAAATCTCTCCACTCTTCCCAGCAAGCTCTGTCCTACTACCTCCCAACTGCGGCTTGCTTGCTGGGTCTCCAGCAGTCCTTTATATAGTCCTTGACCCGGAAGTGCTTATCCTCTCCTGTTCATGCGACTTGCCAGAACTTCTGGGTCAGATGGTGAACTTAAACTTGAACTTCTTCTTCGGCCCAGAAGTACTTTGGGGCTTCTGTCTCCGTCACTCGATAGTACTTCCGAGCTATGGAAAAGATACAAGTCCCCAGGTCCCCTGGCAGCGTCTCCTGGCGGCACCCACGGTATCCAGCAGGGCTGAGAAGCCAAACTCCAAATCCCATGGTGCTCTGTGGGAATCGCAATGCTGCAGGGAACTTGCCATCTGCTGTCTTGGGGGAGGCAGTGTCCCACAGTAACTGCCTTCCCCATCCTTCTCTTCTTTGGGTGTCCTGGCTGGGTTGAGCAGCTGGCCGTCCGCCACAATATCTTTTATTTGAGTACCTTTTACCCTGGAAAATGATAAAGCTATAATACAGTCATATGAAAAAGTTTGGGAGCCCCTCTTAATTCTTTGGATTTTTATTTATCATTGGCTGAGCTTTCAAAGTAGCAACTTCCTTTTAATATATGACATGCCTTATGGAAACAGTAGGATTTCAGCAATGACATTAAGTTTATTGGATTAACAGAAAATATGCAATATGCATCATAATAAAATTAGACAGGTGCATAAATTTTGGCACCCCAACAGAGATATGACATCAATACTTAGTTAAGCCTCCTTTTGCAAATCTAACAGCCTCTAAATGCCTCTTATAGCCTTTGATGAGTGTCTGGATTCTGGATGGAGGTATTTCTGACTATTCTTCCATACAAAATCTCTCCAGTTCAGTAAATTTGATGGCTGCCAAACATGGACAGCCTGCTTCAAATCCTCCCATAGATTTTCGATGATATTCAAGTCAGGGGACTGTGACGGCCATTCTAGAACATTGTACTTCTCCCTCTACATGAATGCCTATGTAGATTTCCAACTGTGTTTTGGGTCATTGTCTTGTTGGAATATCCAATCCCTACGTGACTTCAACTTTGTGACTGATGCTTGAACATTATCCTGAAGAATTTGTTGATATTGGGTTGAAGGGTTTAAACTCGACTTTTACAAGGACCCCAGTCCCTGAACTAGCCACACAGCCCCACAGCATGATGGAACCTCCACCACATTTGACAGTAGGTAGCAGGTGTTCTTCTTGGACTGTGGTGTTCTTCTTCCGCCATGCAAAGTACTTTTTGTTCTGACCAAATAACTCCATTTTTGTCTCATCAGTCCAAAGCACTTTGATCCCAAATGAATCTGGCTTGTCTCAATGAGCATTTGCATACAACAAGCGACTCTGTTTGTGGTGTGAATGCAGAAAGGGCTTCTTTCTCATCACCCTGCCATACAGATGATCTCTCTGCAAATTGCGCTGAATTGTAGAACGATGTCCAGATACACCATCTGCAGCGAGATGTTCTTGCAGGTCTTTGGAGGTGATCTGTGGTTGTCTGTAACCATTCTCACAATCCTGCTCATATGCCACTCCTGTATTTGTCTTGGCCTGCCAGACCTGCTTGTTTGGTTTAACAACAACTGTGCCTGTGGCCTTCCATTTCCTGATTCCATTCCTTACAGTTGAAACTGACAGTTTAGACCTCTGAGATCACTTTTTGTAGCCTTCCCCTAAACTAGGAGACGGAACAATCTTTGTTTTCAGATCTTTTGAGAGTTGCTTTGAGGATCCCATGCTGTCTGTCACTCTTCAGAGGAGAGTCAAAGGGAAGCACAACTTGCAATTGACCACCATAAATACCTTTTCTCTGATTGGACACACCGGTCTATGACGTTCAAGGCTTAACGAGCGCATCCAGCCAATTTGGTGTTACAAGTAATCAGCATTGAGCAGTGACAGGCATTCAAATCAGCAAAATGACAAGGGGACCCACATTTTTGCACAGCCAGTTTTTCACATTTGATTTAATTTCATACAACTAAATACGGCTTCACTAGAAATCTTTGTTCGGAAAACACCCCAGTACTCAGATGTTCCTAGGAAATGAAAGACATACCACTGTTATCTTTTTTGTTGAAAGGAGAGTCAATTATTATGCAGACTGAGAGGGATTTAGAAAAGATTTCATATGACTGCAAATAAATTTGTAATATTGTATTAGCGCTGGACAAGTTAAAACAGCCTGGGATGAGTCACCGAAAGAATGAGCTGACATTACATCATCTATTGCAGGAGAGCCTATAAAAATGGCAGCGCTGCACAGTCGCCCTGACTTTTCCAACTAGTGTGGCAAAGGCAAGCAGTCCTTTTAAGAATACTGAGTCACCTCAAAGAGCCATGTAAAGAGCAGAGAATCCAGCCATTGTGGCACTCTGCACCGATGCTACATTGGTGTCAGAAGTGGGATATGGAGAGGACCTACATTCAGGCACAAACAGTATGTCAACCTCATGTTCTGTATGCATTTTGCCTACATGATTTGGTCAAGTTTGTACTTCAATGTCCTCATTTGGGGACATTAGGGTGCAGCACCCCACAACTTTCTGTTTTCCACCACAAACATAATGGACTGATGGATAAGTGTATTTACAACTTCGCATTGTCTCAGTAATGTTTGAATAAAAGCAACTTAATACTCTTTAAATTATTTCATATTATCTTGGTATCGCTAAGCAGCAGAGGAACGAGGAAAACTTTAATATGCAAAAACTGTGCTTTGTGCCCAAATGGCTCTAATTCGCTAACCACCACATTTTTGACATCTTCATTTTAATAAGACTAAACAAGACATTTAACAGCAATATTAAATAATCCCTCAGTGTGCCTAAGAAGGAAACCACTTCATAAAACCAATAACCAATTTTCATTTTCAGTTGTCATGTTGAGAATGAAAATTCCCTACTCAAGCAAGAGCAGCAGATTTGCCGTCATAAGGGAGAGGTTAACTAATTAAGTGATAAATCTATTATTCTCTCGATGGCTCCTTTTATTATTTTTCTGAGACTGTATCTTCTTTACAAGCCATCTCCCCATTTGGTGATGATTTTAAATTAAACCTCTATTTATGTTTAAAGATTATTTGACTTGCAATCACCTCCCGTAAAAGGATGTTTTAATACTCACACCATGCACAACCAGTGGGGGCCTGAATGCAGACTCTGGCACCAGTAGTATGACTGGTTTCATAAAAGGGTGAGCCCAGATTTGTCACAAGTGGGCCTAATGTTCATTTAGGAAAAAAATAAAAAATAGAATATCTGTCATACCAAAATTTAGCCTCATGTGACCACATGTGATTCTCAAATGAAAACACCCATCTGGGGACATCTCGCTAGTGTCACGCACGAGCGCATCGGGAGCAGTTGACGGATTTGACGCGCATTGCCGAACAGCCGGCCGGGGGATGAAGGTGGCGTACTAACCTTTCTCTCTCTTGTCTCATAGAAAAGATGAAGCGACGCTGCCATAAACCAGCGTGAAAACAGAACAGCACTTCTGGATTCCCTTCTTCCCTCTGGTCCCCCGATGGTGACATCAATTTTCCATGCACCACCATGCCTACCCAGCAGCCATCACGCCTGATTTTCCGGTCCCTCCCTTTAAAACTGTCCCTCAAACCCTCCATTTTGTCTTGTATTTGGTTCATGATTTATTTCTGTGAAACTTTTTTTTTGACTGTATACGGGGCTCACAACCCCAAAACTTTATGCCTTCTGTTTTGTCATTCTTTACACTAGAAAGTCTGTAGAAGATAGAGGCAATATCCTCTGCTGAAAAGGCCACACCCAGTGGTTTTCTTACATAAAACCCACCCCCAGTATTCTCCAGTCTGTGCACTGTAAACTGCGCCCGGGGTTGCAGTGTCCCATTTCTACTCTCGTATTAGACAAATAGGTAAAGTAAAAATGGAAAGACGGGGAGTGAGCAGAAGAAACCAAACAGAAGACTTCACACTGAGAGACATTAGAAAGGTAAGATTGTGGTTACCAGTTACCAGTAGAGAGCCTCCAAATAACACAGGGTAGAACTGATAATGTTGAAATTTTGCAGCTATCCATCCATCCATTCATCCATCCTCTTCCGCTTATCCGAGGTCGGGTCGCGGGGGCAGCAGCTTGAGCAGAGATGCCCAGACTTCCCTCTCATTGGCCACTTCTTCTAGCTCTTCCGGGGGAATCCCGAGGTGTTCCCAGGCCAGCCAGCGTGTCCGGGGCCTCCTCCCGGTTGGACCTGCCTGGAACACCTCACCAGGGAGGCGTCCAGGAGGCATCCTGATCACATGCCCGAGCCACCTCATCTGACTCCTCTCGATGCGGAGGAGCAGCAGCTCTACTCTGAGCCTCTCCCAGATGACTGAGCTTCTCACCCTATCTTTAAGGGAAATTTTGCAGCTAGAGGAATCAAAATATCTATTGTTACACACTCCGCTGACTAATGTGGCAATCCGTCAAATGAGGAGGTGACCTTGTGAAGTTCTTTACGATTTCAGATTATAAAGCTGTTGTAACCCCTCAGAAATGTGCCGAATACGCCTCACACTGAGTGAGTGGATTCTACTGAAATGTTTCAGTGACAAATGGCACCTGATAATACGGTGGCAGTTTGAATGTGAATAGGACTGCATGTCAAAACACGTTCTTCTTCCCTTAAAAACAAAATAATGACTGCTAAATGTTACTATGGCTGCAAACGGAGCCTTTATTTACAGTATGTCTGAAGTAAAAGAGATCCTACCGGATGCGCAGTTAATCTCTCCGCTCCTAGATCTTTCCATTGCTAATTTTTAACCTGTTTTTTTAGGCTTACATTCAAGATCTATTATCTCCTAATGGAAACCAATAACCAGCCAAAGTCCTTCAATTAATAACTAAAAACAGAAGAAAATGATGAAATTTTAACATTTATACTGAAGGTGCAGAAAAACTGTACAGTTAACACATGAAAAATATACTGTAGGCTTTTCAGTCCTTTAACAACGAGCAGTAAATGGGTTACCCGCTCGGGCCACAATTCTTCTTTTTGTTTTCCTGAACATTTTTACAGATATTACAGGAATAATCAAAAAACAATATTGTTTTCATATGTTACTTACCTCATGTAGTTTCAAGTGAAGGCAGAGAAAAACATGTAATCTCATGTGTTCATGCAGAACAGAAGATCCGAGCAACTGTAGGCCAGTAAGCTTAACATGCATCACAAGAAAATTCATGGAAGGAATTATTAAGGAGGATGAGATTGAGAAGCAAATGGCAAAAACAGGAGTTTTACTGAGCAGTCAGCATGGATTCAGGCGAGGAGGTCAGGTTTTACTATCATGCTGGAACTCTATGAGGAAGAAACGAAAGGGTACAATCAAAGTGAAAAATATGATATTATTTATCTAAACTTTCAGAAAGCATTTGATAAGGTGCCATATGAGAGGTTGGGCATCAAACTAAAAGAAGTGGGAGTTCAGGGTGTTGTTTTTAGGTGGGTGCAGAATTGGCTCAGACACAGGAAGCAGAGGGTGATGGTGTGAGGAGCCCCATCAGAATTGGCCGATGTTAAGAGAGGTGACCAGCAGGGGGCAGTGCAGGGGCCACTGCTGTTTTTAATAGTTATAAATGATTTGGATAAGAATATAAATTACAAGCTGGTGTGACCGGCGGCCAGATCCCATGCCCAGCCGGGACGCCCCTTCTGTATATGTTCCGGGGAAGCAGCTATGGACATCTCAATACCTCCCCCGGGACGCTTGGTGGCAGCCTCCCTGGCTGACGATGGTGCCTCTGTTTCCCGCAGGGTTTCATGGGAGATGGAGTTCTCCACAACCCTGTGGAGGAGCTGGGGTGGCCGCCAGGGGGTGCTGCATGGAGCCAGGAACCCACCTGGACATCTCTGCAGCCCCACCCGGAGGTGCAATTAGCCACAGGTGATCAAGCACCTAGGGCACTTCCGGGTGGGCTATAAAAAGGGCAAGAATCCACCACTCAGGAGCCAGAATCAGGAGGAAGAGGACAAGGTTGCCTGGGAGGAGTGGTGGTGCCAAGGTGGAGAGAAAAGAGTGTTTGTGCTGTATTAAGTGCTTATGGGACTGTGTTGTGGCTGGAGGGATTACGGGGAAGACGTGCCCTCCAGCTGAAGAAAAATAAAAAGACTGTTTATTTTACACGTGCCTTTGAGTAAGTCTGTGCCGGGTCGGGCGCTATATGGCGCCTTTCACACTAGTTAAGTTTGCAGATGATACCAAGATAGATGGATTAGCAGGTAGTCAAGAATCTTTTGAATTATCACTTGACAGCAGACTGGCCTGGGCAGATCTGTGGCAGACAAAATTTAATGTCAGTAAATTTAAAGAATTACACATAGGAAGTAAAAATGTTAGGTTTGAATACACAATGGGCGGTCAGAAAGTCGAGAGTCCACCTTATGAGAAAGTCATAGTGGACTCTAAGCTATAGACTTCCCGACAGTGTTCAGAAGCCATTAAGAAAACTAACAGAATGTCAGGTTATATAGCGCCTTGATGTGTGGAGTACAAGTCACAGGAGGTTCCACTCAAGTCTTTATAACACACTAGCAGGAGTACCTGGCATTGCCCGGGAATGTATAACTGGTGAATTTCCCAAATGAAACAAACAGAACATAGAAATAGAACAAGCAGTTTTCTGATTCAGATTTTATTGTACGTTCCTGCACTGTCACTGCGCTGCTGTGGCATTTCAGACGACTTTGAAATAGACTTTCTTCTGGCATCTGAAGTGGACCTTCCAATTCTACGTCTTTTTTTCGGTGGCATGGGTATATTAGTGAAAAGCAGGACAATTATATTGTGTTACATAGTAATTACGCATGGAATAAGCACCACAGTGAGATGAATTTACCTTATTTACAATATGTCGGAAAGCGTTTGTAAGGAGCATCTGTGTCGGACCACACTGCAATCTAACGGATGTGGGCAATGGTAACTACAGAGAGAAGTGACATACAACTGGTGCTGTGTCTGGGCAAAATGGTGGGGGAAGGATGCTGTCTTTTTAAGCTGAGTCTCTGTTCAAACATGCTTACATATAATGGACGTTGGCGAATTAAATACAGCACTATCAGTGCGTGTGGGAGTGTGACCTGCGGAAACGCGGGTGTGTCAGCCAGTCACCCACACTAGATCGTTCACGTTTTACATCCATACGGCAGTTCCCCTTCACCCGCTCAAAGCAGTAAGCCTTTTAAAGAAACATGGGTAAAGAGCGACGCACAGGGGCCAAAGCTGCTGCTAGATGGCGCCACAGTGAAGTTCTGTTGCAACGTGCAGCCATCTTGTTGATGATAAGTACGGGATGTGTGTTGAATGTTGTGTCAGTGAAAAGGTGCCCTGCGCTTCATTTTTCCCAACCAAACATACCCCATGACCTTCTCCTAGTCACAAAGGAGCCCCATCCCCAGTTTGGTGACGATTGGACACCCGGTGCAGATTTGTATGGCGGACAAACAAACATACATACATACACACACATACAGTTAGGTCCATAAATATTTGGAGAGAGACAACTTTTTTCTAATTTTGGTTCTGTACATTACCACAATGAATTTTAAATGAAACAACTCAGATGCAGTTGAAGTGCAGACTTTCAGCTTTAATTCAGTGGGTTGAACAAAACGATTGCATAAAAATGTGAGGCAACTAAAGCATTATTAACACAATCCCTTCATTTCAGGGGCTCAAAAGTAATTGGACAATTGACTATTGGCTATTTCATGGGCAGGTGTGTTCAAGTCCGTCGTTATGTCTTATCAATTAAGCAGATAAAAGGCCTGGAGTTGATTTGAGGTGTGGTGCTTGCATGTGGAAGATTTTGCTGTGAACAGACAACATGCAGTCAAAGGAGCTCTCCATGCAGGTGAAAGAAGCCATCCTTAAGCTGCGAAAACAGAAAAAACCCATCTGAGAAATTGCTACAATATTACGAGTGGCAAAATCTACAGTTTGGTACATCCTGAGAAAGAAAGCAAGCACTGGTGAACTCAGCAACACACAAAGACCTGGACGTCCACGGAAGACAACAGTGGTGGATGATTGCAGAATCATTTCCATGGTGAAGAGAAACCCCTTCACAACAGCCAACCAAGTGAACAACACTCTCCAGGGCTTGGTCGGCATATCGATATCCAAGTCTACCATAAAGAGAAGACTGCATGAAAGTAAATACAGAGGGTGCACTGCAAGGTGCAAGCCACTCATAAGCCTCAAGAATAGAAAGGCTAGATTGGACTTTGCTAAAGAACATCTAAAAAAGCCAGCACAGTTCTGGAAAAACATTCTTTGGACAGATGAAACCAAGATCAACCTCTACCAGAATGATGGCAAGAAAAAAGTATGGAGAAGGCGTGGAACAGCTCATTATCCAAAGCATAGCACATCATCTGTAAAACACGGTGGAGTCAGGCAGTGTGATGGCTTGGACGTGCATGGCTGCCAGTGGCACTGGGACACTAGTGTTTATTGATGATGTGACACAGGACAGAAGCAGCTGAATGAATTCTGAGGTGTTCAGAGACATACTGTCTGCTCAAATCCAGCTAAATGACGTCAAATTGTTTGGGCGGTGGGTGTTTCATGATACAGATGGACAATGACCCAAAACATACAGCCAAAGCAACCCAGGAGTTTATTAAAGCAAAGACGTGGAAAATTCTTGAATGGCCAAGTCAGTCACCTGATCTTAACCCAACTGAGCAGGCATTTCACTTGTTGAAGACTAAACTTCAGACAGAAAGGCCCACAAACAAACAGCAACTGAAAGTAAAGGCCTAGCAGAGCATTTAAAAGGAGGTGATGCCCATGAGTTCAAGACTTCAGGCTGGCATTGCCAGCAAAGGGTTTTCAACCAAGTATTAGAAATGAACATTTTATTTCCAGTTATTTAATTTTTCCAATTACTTTTGAGCTCCTCAAATGAAGGGACTGTGTTAAAAAATGCTTTAGTTGGCTCACATTATTATGCAATCGTTTTGTTCAACCCACTGAATTAAAGCTGAAAGTCTGCACTTCAACTGCATCTGAGTTGTTTCATTTAAAATTCATTGTGGTAATGTACAGAACCAAAATGAGAAAAAAGTTGTCTCTGTCCAAATATTTATGGACCTAACTGTACATCCATCGACTCTCCTTTATATATTAGATTGGTGAGGCCTCATCTGGAGTCCTGTGTGCAGTTTTGATCTCCAGACTACAAAAAGGACAAAGCAGCTCTAGAGAAGGTCCAAGTAGTGTGGTAGACAGTAGGACTTTATGGACCTTCAAAACTCAATTTGATCTTATTTTGTAAGAATATCAGCTTATATTGTGCCTTGATGTATACAGTACAAGTCCTAAAAGGTTCTGCTCAAGCTTTATAACACACTGGTGAAGCCTCATCTGGAGTGCTGGGTGCAGTTTTAGGCCCACCAGACATAGCAGCACTAGAGAAAGTAGAGAGAAGAGCGACTCAGCTGATTCCAGGGCAACACGGGATGAGTTATGAGGAAAAATTGAAAGAGTTGAGTCTTTTCAGTTTAGGTAAAAAGAAGATTAAGAGGAGACCTGAGTGAAGTGTTCAAAATTATGAAGGGAATTAGTTTAGTGGATTGGAGACACAGTCCTTGAGCCTCACCAACTGCGATCTGCCCGAGAGAGAGAGTCCATTATCCAGGACACCACAGGGTCACAATGAGATCACCGCTTAACAGAGATGGCTGGATGGCATTGAAGGCACTGAAGAAATCAAACGACATAATCCTCCCAAATGCGCCCAGCTTTGTGAATGAATTAATGTAAGTGTTATGGCATGGATGTTCATTTACAAGGAGAACATCTCAGTTTATGCCCTGATGATCACTTTGGGAGTGCAATTTGAGTTCATTGAAACGCCGTAGCATGTATGGTGCCGTTTACTCCAGATGCCTTAGGGTGTGTGCAATAAATATTAAAGACAATTTCAGCTTGCATTCATAAATTGATAGGCCAATTTGAGATGAAATTACACTTAATAGAAAACGCAAGGAGCCACATATTTGAAATAAAACTGTAAATGTCAGTATTCCAATAGCCAGTGTAGTTCTTTTTCTACAGCTTTTCAGTTTTTTTTCTTTCTTCTCTTTCTATTGCTTACAAGGCCCAGTAAGATTACACCACCAGGATGCGTTATGTCGAGGAGCAATCAATCCACAATACCTAATAGTAAGCACCCTGGGTCATTTCTTCATTCTGAAAGTGCTCACTAAGTAGGCAATTTCTCAAAGAGATGGACGCAAGTGCTGACAATTTCCTTGTGACAATTGTTAGGCTTTTGAGTGCGCCGAGGCAGTAGGTCTCCGTGAGCTCTTTATTCCAGTGATGGACTTTTTAAGCCCTGTAGCTTTAGGATGATTAGATTTTAAGATGACAAGTGGCTGTTGCTTCCCTTTTCCATGCGCCACAATAAGGCAGCAGGTACCACTTGAACCCCATTTGGATCTCAGATCTGGGTGCTGCCTGGATGAGGTTGATATATTTTTCTTGCTTTTCGCCTGATCCACTGTCCATCTTTCTTCTGTCAGGTTGACTGTCAACTGTAAACAGGCCGAGTGTATTTGAGAAGGGTGGCCTACAGCAGATTCGGAACATTTTCAGCCCCCTTCACTTTCTACAGACTTTATTGTGTTGTATATTTCATTATAAATGGTGTAGTCAGGCGGTGAAAGCAGTCTCAAAAAGATTTTCTGGGACGCCAACCAGGTCACCCTAATTTTTATCCATCTCCAGACAAAACCAAAAGTATGAAAGAATGGGAAGAAAATGTGCAGCTTAGCACTGCTCCCCAAACTGGGACTTCTCATACACAACCAAAGTGTTACCTTCTTTTAGTAAAGTAAGATGGTGCTCTGTCCTGCAGCAGTCTCTGGTCTTCACTAAAGACGCCTTCTTCTGGGACTTCTGGGTTTTATGGTAGTTGGACAGAAGGGGGCGGGGCTAGGTGCCCATTCTGGGCGGTTTCTCAGTGCGTTGAAGGAAGAAGAAGACAACGACAAAGTTAGTGGTAGACCCCCTCTTGTCTTGTTGGGGTATTACATACCTGAATTGAACAAGAGGAGGAGTCCTCCAATATCCCCGTGTGACAATGGATACATTTGCCATTTTTGACCATCAGCCTCCAACCAATAACCTATAACAGGGGTCCCCAACTCCAGTCCTGAATTCAAAAGAAGTTAATTAGCAGCCAAACCAGGTCAACAATTAAGAAAAGGGGTTAGAATGAAAACCTGCAGCCACTGTGGCCCTCTAGGACCGGAGTTGGGGACCCTTAACCTATAATGATGAAGTGAAAACATGTTTTCAGACAGGCTTGCAAATGATCCCCAAATCAAAATTGGAAATCCCACATTCCTAGATGTATTCAGATCCTTTGCTGTGCCACCACAGATTGTGCTCCGGTGCCTCTTTTATGGAAAAAACGTTCCTCCATTTTCAAAGAAGTCATTCTTGGAGACCAGATGAGAACCCAGAACAATTCTGTATTTGCACATAGAAATGCGCAAATGTCCCAGTCCATGGAGTGAGCAGTTAATTAAACGATTCATTCCCTTTAATACTTTTCTGTTATCATTACCTTATTTAATATATCATCAACAACAACAACAACATTTATTTATATACTGTAGCACATTTTCATACAAAAAATGTAGCTCAAAGTGCTTTACAAAATGAAGAATAGAAAAATAAAAGACACAGTAAGAAAATAAAATAAGTCAACATTAATTAACATAGAATAAGTAAGGTCCGATGGCCAGGGTGGACAGGAAAAACAAAAAAAAAACTCCAGACGGCTGGAGAAAAAAAATAAAATCTGCAGGGATTCCAGACCATTAGACCGCCCAGTGTCCTCTGGGCATCATGTCATCTGGCTCTTAATATGAAGAATTCTATCATCTTAACCAATCAACTACAGCCACCAGTAATTACCTATACAGGTGTCACATACGTGTGCTTAGGAGGCAGTCAACAAGCCCTAAGGTGAGTGATATAATACAAGATAACAGTTGATTTGGGGTACTGATGCCTCTCTCTCTGTCTCTACAGAACAAAAGAAGATAAACAGTAAATACACTCACTCACTGACAACACTTCCAGTCTCTGAAAATGGCTCCCTACAGACAACTCCATCTGTGATGACGTCACTTTTCCGGTCCATCTCTGATGACGTTACTTATGGCTCCTCAAGATGATGTCACTTCCAGCTCCCCAAAATGACGTCACTTCTGGCTCATCATGATGACGTCAGTTTTGGTCCCTCAGTGATGACATCACTTTTCGGCTCGTCAAGATGATGTTACTTCCAACTCCCCAAGATATCATCACTTCCGGTCCATCTCTGATGACGTTACTTCCAGTTTTATCGTCATTTCCTCAAAACTCATTTCTTGCAGCCATTTTGTATATAAACGATTGTTCCACTCCTGTATTCTGTCAAAAGTTTTGGTTTTTTTTTTTTTGCTTTTTTCATGGATATTACACGGGGCAATTCCCAAACTCTTTTGGCAGTTTTCTGTGTGATTTATTCATATTACACATGTCGAGTCTTCCATTATTTTAAACATCACTTCGTTAACTGGGGTGTCCTGCGGGTTTTCCCATTGATTTTCTCACCGCTTCAAAATAGGTTTGTTTGGACCTTCTCACTAGTTTTTAAGGGGGTGTTCATTACTCATTTACTTCATTTTAACCTTAGTAATTATGCTGGTGGCTCCTCTAAGATGAGGCAGATCTCATGTGCCTAAGCTTAAAAAATGTTTAGTTAACTCTTCAGTTACATTCAGTCCTTTAACTTATGTTTTAATACATTTATTAATAATAATTATAATTTAAATTAAAAAATTAGATATTATTATTAATCATTCAGCTAAATACTTGTAATAGATTGTAAAAGATTATATATAAAAGATTATATATAAATTAAAAATTCCATACCTCCTGTTTGCTTTCGTTCTCCATGACGTGTTTCTAAACTTGATTGGAGTTGGAAAGGCACACGTGTGTACCTGTGTATAGAAGGAGTGGTGGCGAAGGATCTACGCTGGCATCTGGAAGGTTGCTGGTTCAAATCTGTTCAAATCAAGTTGTGCTCTGGAGCAGCCATTTTATTCCAACATTACCAAGGAGTAACAGCAGATTGAATGGGCCGTCTAAAGTTTGTGATCTGGGGCCTCATGTACAACACCTTGCATAGAATTCACACTAAAACATAGTGTAAGAGCCATTTTCCTAGTTCTATAAGATTCATGAATATTTTACTAGATGATAATGCATAAAATATGGGAGGTTCCTATAACCCCCGCGAATAGAATTGAGTTGGTATTTTCCTGTCATTTTCTAACAATATCGAGTGAACAATGTTCCACAGTTAGTGTCTAGCCTCGCCTTGTGTAAGGTACAGAGGCATACGGTTTTTAACCGTGTTCTTGTTTGTGCCCGCGTTCGTGTTTGCGCACGTGACCGTGCCTGGGCACATGTCTATGTGCCAACGGCCTATGGGCCTTTTGAGTGTGAAGTAACTTGTAAAATAAAAGATTTAAGTGTTGAACCGTATGTTTAAGGCATACAGAAGAAGAAATTAAGAACCTTTAAGTATAGAAATAACCAAAGTTTCTTAAGAAAAGCTAAGTTTATAGAAGATACATTTTTTCCTTTTTTTCTTTGCCTTTATTCTATGTGTGTAACTATTTTTCTTTTTATTCTTGTGTGGATTATTTGCTTTTAACTTTCACTAAATAACTAAAAACAAACTTTTGGACTGTGAGATTTTTTTGTCACGCGTCTTACCCGTGCCTGATTTCGCCTTATACATCGGCGGCTACACATAGCATATGGAGAAAACTAGAAATGTGCGTATGCACAAAAAAATTCAAATGCATAAAACTGTACATAAGCAAAGTTCTATGCACTTTCACTTTATAAATCCCAATCAACGTGAGCTGTAACACACATTCACGAGCCAACTGCCCCACCCTGACTCCACCCAGAATTTTGCCTATTTGAATATGCAAATTAATGTGAATAGCCCCATTCATTCAGTGTTAAAAGAAAATGGCAAAAGCATGTGTAAAAAAAGAATTTCAGCAAATGTGAAATGGAGGTCCTGCTCAGTGTAGTGAAGGCAAGGAAAAATGTACTATTTGGTGGCTTAAGCAGTGGTATAAGCAACAAAAAGAAACTGATGGAGTGGCGCAGCGTGACGGAGGCACTCAAAAGTTTAAGTTCACAAAGTCACACTGTGCCCGAAATTAAAAAGAAGTGGTCAGATATCAAAGTCAACATGAAAAGGCACATCGCAGCCCACCAACCACACTGGAGGAGGAAGCGGAATTCACATTTATTTAATTAAATGTAAACTTTCCCAGGACACTCCCACCCTCCATGATTTTTCATCCCTCCAATGATCGGAGGGAACAAAAAGTGATTGCCATTCTTGGATTTGTGATTCTTTAGAGCAGGGGTGTCAAACTCTAGTCCTGGAGGGCCACAGTGGCTGCCGGTTTTCATTCTAACCATCTTCTTAATTAGTGACCAGTTTCTGCTGCTAATTACTTCTTTTAATTAACTTGACTCAGGCCCTTTAGTTGTTTCTTTTTCCTTAATTAGCAGCCAAACAATAATGAAACACAAAACAAGCCACATCACACAAAATCTGAAAATAAAGAAAGGTGAAGGTCTCAGTAAGGTTGATCTCTCAACTCACCAAAACACTTTGACGATGTACTTATGAAAAACAGAAAATCAACAGTTTTGGAAATGTCAGCTGTGGTAGAACGAGAGCAACAACAAGCCATGGAATTAAATAACGGGTTTAATTAACAGCAAGACTTGACTTCTCATTAAGAAACTGATTGGAGTTTGAAACCCCAGTTTCACGTCTCATTTCTGCATTTTAATGAGGAAACGAATTAATTCAGAAGACTGAATCCTTCTAACAGGGCTATTAAAATGTGAATTAGCAGTGAACCTCCAGGCCTGGAGTTCGACACCTGTGCTTTAAAGAATCGGGGGGTTTACTGATGTGAATCTAAAACAGAAAGGGAAACCACAGAGAAACAGTAGCAGTGCTTTGATGCTGGGTGTCGCCCGTTTCCAAAACCAAACAGAAATGTGCGTACGCGTGGTGTGAGGCTGCTGTGAAAATGTTTCAAGTTTCGTTTTTATACATCTCGATGTTTGCATGGAAACAGGTGTATGCAACATTTTTTTGCGTACACACCATTTATACATCGGGTCCCTGGTGATTGATGGAGGTTTCAGTGCGTAATGCAATGGAACTGAAAGTTCGTCAACCATGAGTTGCCTCTATATTATGCATTCAAGGTCCATAAACACTCAACTTCCTAAAAATGCTCTAAAAGAAAGGTTTTCCAATCTGAAAACCTATCTGTTTGCAAGTCTATGTGATCCAATGCGTAACATCTCATCAGGCCTTACAGACGTGTATAATGTGTCTTCATTCTTTCATTTCAGCATGTTGAACGGGTTATTCATGGATCAAGCATCTGATTTTTAAATATAATAAAGCCCCTTGGTTGACTCATATTTAAGGCTGAACCCTTCAGTTTCTCAATGGTTGACTCCAGCTTCTGATTCTTAGTTTTTATTAAAGTGTAACAGCAGGAAAATTAAATGCATTGGAGTGCCAATTTCCTTCGTAGGTGGCAAAGAACATTTTGGAATAAATATTCATGCTGTACTACAGAATAAAGAGAATCGCAGGAAATATGACAAGAAATATAAAGAGAAATGTCAACATATTAAATGGAAACTGAAAATTCACTGCCAAGCATGTGTGCTGGATGGCAGGCAGGGACTGGCATCTCTGCCAGAATGGACTCCGTTTCTGTGCCTGCCTGGGAGACCCAAATAGACATGGAAAGAGGCAGGAGGCTCCCTACCTACACAAGCATCTGGGCAATGGATGCCATCTGAAGAATGGGTACACTGGCAACGTGGGAGGTTTAGATGGAAGGCTGGGAGGCCAGTTTGAAGGAAAGACAGGGGATTTATTCAAGCTACATGCTCCCCCAAACTTCTAGGTGACAGCAACCCAGGAGGCAGGTACAGCAATGGACACCCACAGGGCATGCTGGGAGTTGTTGTGCTGTATGGCAGCCCTAATAAGGTCCCTGGGTTCCACCAGGAGGTGCTGCTAGGAGCTGTGCTCTGCAGTTTTTGAGACTTCCAAATGATCTGAAAGTACTTTTCATCTGGCTATGTCCAAGATGAAAGGAGCCACTTTGCCACATCCAGGCAAGTCGGAGTCAGGAGAAAGGAGGACAAAGCTCACCTTTTACTCTACTTCTCTTTTCATTGCTCTGCCCTTTCTTCTGTAGTTCCTCTGTGTTCTGAGATCAGTCAGGGCTGTCAGTGATGTGGACCCAAAAGTACTTGTAGGAGTGGACCACCACTACATCCAATCTTTGAAGAGTGTTTGGACATGGAGGCTCTTTGGTGTGGTGAAAGTCAATAAGCAGTTCCGTGGCTTTGCTGATGTTAAGTTGCAAACCGTTCTCTTTACACCAAGAAACAACCTTCTCCCCCTGACTCTACTCCTCTGCCTCATCCCCCTTATCAATACTCCCCATAAGTTCTGAATCATCTGAGAGTTTCTACCAGTGACATATCCTGCTTTTATATTTATAGTCTGAAATATACAGAGTGAAGAGAAAAGGAGACAGGACGGTTCCGGGTGGTGCTCCAGTGTACAGTCCTTCAGTCTCACAAACTGTGGTCTGCCTGACAGATACCATGTTCATCATCCAGGACACCACAGGCTCACCCACCTGAAAATCTCTGAGCTGACCCCTTAAACAGGGATGGATGGTGCTGAAGGCACTGAAGAAGTCAAAACACATAATCCTCACAGTGCTGCCAGCTTGGTCCAGGTGAGAATAAGCATTGTGGAGCAGATAGATAATTGCATCCTCCATTCCAATCTTTGCCCAATAGGCAAGCTGCAGTGGGTGCAGGTGGTCTACCACAAGAGCAGTCATATAGTCCCGAACCAGTCTGTCAAAGGTCTTCATGATGTGAGATGTATCGTATATACTCGCAGATAAGTTCTCCCACAGATAAGGACTTGATTTTACCATATAATTTCTGGTATTTTATAATGTCACAGATGTTTCACCTAAAATCCCTTAGGGGAGGAATACCTTCCTACAAAAAGGACAAATGAGACACAACTGAAGTAAAAGGAGTCAAAATGGAGAATTTGCCTTGAAACACACGTGATACTTTGTGACATCTCTTTCAACACTTGGTCACACACATGCACATGGGAGGCAGTCGAAGGGCTTAAGTGATTGTACTTCTATGCCGGGCCTGGAGGTGGCGATGTGTACTGACTCTCTCTCTCTCTCTTTCTCTTCCCTCTTCTGCAGAACCTCCAAAGAAGATCCAGCATGATTTCACTTCTGGTTCCTGCCCTTCAAGCACACCTTTCCTGTCTGCCCTCTATGCCTGCTGTCACACACATGTACTTGTTAGACAGTGTGACAGTTAGGAGGCGCTATCGCTCTCTTGAACCCCTGTCCAGAACTCCAGACACCAAATAAAAGTCCAAATGTTGACTTTATTAATTCTGCACAGTGCACAAAGAACCCTCTCCTCCACAATACTCATAAACAAACCAATAATAATAACAATAATACTCTCCACCACTCCCAGACGCATTGGCTTCCTACCACCCAGCTCAGCTCGCCGTCTGGGAGCTGCCACAGTCCTTTTGTATTCCCTGACCCGGAAGTGTTCCCAATCCCCAGTCCATGTGATTCTTTAACACTTCCGGGTCAGGTACAAGTCCTTTTCTTCACCCCGGAAGCACATCATTCCCCTTGTCCATGTGACTCGGACGTACTTCCGGGGCATAAGGCAAATGCCCATCGTTCCTCCCTAGTGGTCCCCATGGTAGCCAGCAGGGCTGTGTATAAAAATTCCAATGTCTGTGATGCCCTGCTGGTCTTCGGGGGACCTCCAAACTACAAGGAGGGTTCCACCTGGTGGCTTGGGGATATTGGCCGGGATGAACGGCCGGCCATACACCACAACAGTTTATGGGCTCGAATAAAGGGACCATATATACTCGCATTTAACTTCTCCCGTGGATAAGTTTTACCATATAATTTTCAGTATTTTTCAATGTCGAATGTGGAAAACTCCCGGGTTCGCTTCCCGGGTCCTCCCTGCATGGAGTTTGCATGTTCTCCCCGTGTCTGCGTGGGTTTCCTCCGGGCGCTCCGGTTTCCTCCCACAATCCAAAGATATGCAGACTAGGTGGATTGGCGTTTCTAAATTGGCCCTAGTGTGTGCTTGGTGTGTTTGTGTGTGTCCTGTGGTGGGTTGGCACCCTGCCCAGGATTGGTTCCTGCCTTGTGCCCTGTGTTGACTGGGATTGGCTCCAGCAGACCCCCGTGACCCTGTATTCGGATTCAGCGGGTTAGAAAATGGATGGATGGATGGATGTGGAAAACTCACGCTATTGATCCAAGAGATTATGATATGTTAACATCCACCTGAGAGAGTAACCACGGAGCACACGGCCTTTATCTTTAGTGTGGGTGCGGCAATGCGCTGTGTCAGCGTGTGCTCCTAACCTCTCTCTCTCTGTTCTGCCCACGTGACCACACGGTAATATCCAAACTATTCCGAAGTGATGTTTGCACTGATTTGTGTTTTTTGCGACTCACACCTTCACACACCTTTATCGTTAGAGCATCCCTTACCTACGATGGAGCATTCGATCAGAAGAAAATATGAAGCTGGTTTTAAATTAAAAGTTGTTGAAGTGGCGAAAGAAATTGGTAACTGTGCTGCCGCAACAAAATTCGATATGTCTGAGAAACTGGTGTGAGATTGGAAGGCAATATTAAAAAATATTTAAGTGTCGTATTTTTGAACAGGCGTATAAGTCAGGGGATGATTTTATGATTGATTTTTTGGGTTTCAAGTACGTGAGTATGGGCGGTAAGTGTCACTGGTGTGTAGTCTTTAGGTGAAGAGGCATCTGCCTTCTTCAGGACAGGAACACTTTAGGTTTTCCACAGCAGTGGTCCTTTCTGGAGCCTTAGGGACAGACTGAACAGATGACACCACAAAGCTGGTCAGCACAGGCCTTAAGAACTCAAAGACTGACTCCATCTGGTCCCACAGCTTTTCCTGAGCGTAGCTTCCTCAGTTGCTTCCTCACTTGGTCTTCAGTCATTTTTCTGGAGCCTTAGGGACAGACTCATTAGGTGACAGAAGACATTCTGGCAGCTATGTAATCATAGGTGGTGATCACATTTTATAAGCATGGTGTATATGTAGCTACAAAAAGGAATTCTCATACTGAAGTGTAACAGCTCATGGTGTAGGACTAATTAGCTTCTTGTAATTAGTAACCACGAGACAGATACAAGAAAAAGACTTTGTGAAACATCGGATCTGGCCATTAATGGAAAAAAAAAGGCTTCAGTAGAATCGATGTCACTAGCTTGTAACAATCTAAAAGAAACAGTCTGTTCGATCAGCATGAAATCTACAGCAGCCTGTCCAATTAAATGAGTAAGAAAAACAAAAAATGATGGAATACAGATAATAAAAGGAAAAGGAACCCCGAGGAGCTGTGCAGCCGCGCGCTGCACCAGGGACTTAATTACCCTCTGCAATTCCTCCCCTAACGCTGCAATTCGAGTTGGGATTTAAGATAAATTAATTGTATGGAATAGCGTGTGAGGATTTTTGGGTACATGATAAAGAAGTAAGTAAAAATAAAGAAATCACAGCAGAAGTTGTTTTTTTGAACTTTTGCAATTTCTTTTCAGCCAGTCACCCGCAAAGGATCAGATTTTCAAGAATCAAACTAGTTGTCAAAAGTACAGTCATATGACAAAGTTTGGGAACCCCTCTTAATTCTTTGGATTTTTGTTTATCATTGGCTGAGCTTTCAAAGTAGCAACTGCCTTTTAATACACGACATGCCTTATGGAAACAGTAGGATTTCAGCAGTGACATTAAGTTTATTGGATTAACAGAAAATATGAAATATGCATCATAACAAAATTAGACAGGTGCATAAATTTGGGCACCCCAAAAGAGATGTGACATCAATACTTAGCTGAGCCTCCTTTTGGTAATCTAACAGCTTCTAGACGCCTCCTATAGCCTTTGACGAATGTCTGGATTCTGGATGGAGGTATTGTTGACTATTCTTTATACAAAATCTCTCCAGTTCAGTTCAATTTGATGGCTGCTAATCATGGACAGCCTGCTTCAAATCATCCCATAGATTTTCGATGATATTCAAGTCAGGGGACTGTGACGGCCATTCCAGAACATTGTACTTCTCCCTCTGAAAAGTTTGGGAACCCCTCTTAATTCTTTGAATTAAGATTAACAGAATTGGATTAACAGAAAATATGCAATATGCATCATAACAAAATTAGACAGGTGCATAAATATGGGCACCCCAACAGAGATATGACATCAATACTTAGTTGAGCCTCCTTTTGCTCCTTTGAGCCTCTCGACGCTGTCCTCCTATAGCCTTTGATGAGTGTCTGGCTGCTGGACTGAGGTATTTCTGACTGTTCTTCCATACAAAATCTCTCCAGTTCAGTTCAATATGATGGCTGCCGAGCATGGACAGCCTGCTTCAAATCATCCCATGGATTTCCGATGATATTCAAGTCAGGGGACTGTGACGGCCATTCCAGGACATTGTACTTCTCCCTCTACAAGAATGCCTTTGTAGATTTCCAACTGTGTTTTGGGTCATCGTCTTGATGGAATATCCAACCCCTGCGTAACTTCAACTTTGTGACTGATGCTTGAACATTATCCTGAAGAATTTGCTGATATTGGGTTGAATTCATCCGTCCCTCGAATTTAGATAGATAGATAGATAGATAGATAGATAGATAGATAGATAGATAGATAGATAGATAGATAGATAGATAGATAGATAGATAGATAGATAGATAGATAGATAGATACTTTATTAATCCCAAAGGGTAAATTCACATACTCCAGCAGCAGCATACTGATAAAAAACAATAAATGAAAGAGTGATAACAATGCCGGTATAACAGACAATAATTTATGTTATTGTACAATGTTAACGTTTAGCCCCCCGCCCCAAGGTGGAATTGAAGAGTCGCATAGTGTGGGGTCTCCTCAGTCTGTCGCTGAAGCTGCTCCTCTGTCTGGAGATGATCCTGTTCAGTGGATGCAGTGGATTCTCCATGATTGACAGGAGTCTGCTCAGCGCCCGTCGCTCTGCCACGGATGTCAGACTGTCCAGCTCTGTGCCTACAATAGAGCCTGCCTTTCTCACCAGTTTGTCCAGGCGTGAGGCGTCCCTCTTCTTTATGCTGCCTCCCCAGCACACCACCGCGTAGAACAGGGCGCTCGCCACAACCATCTGGTAGAACATCTGCAGCATCTTATTGCAGATGTTGAAAGACGCCAGCCTTCTAAGGAAGTATAGTCGGCTCTGTCCTCTCTTGCACAGAGCATCAGTATTGGCAGTCCAGTCCAATTTGTCATCCAGCTGCTCTCCCAGGTATTTATAGGTCTGTACCCTCTGCACAGTCACCTCTGATGATCACGGGGTCCATGAGGGGCCTGGGCCTCCTAAAATCCACCACCAGCTCCTTGGTTTTGCTGGTGTTGAGGTGTAAGTGGTTTGAGCCGCATCATTTAACAAAGTCCTTGATTAGGTTCCTATACTCCTCCTCCTGCCCACTCCTAATGCAGCCCACGATAGCAGTGTCGTCAGTGAACTTTTGCACTTTGCAGGACTCCAAGTTGCATTGGAAGTCCGATGTATGTTGGCTGAACAGGACCGGAGAAGGTACAGTCCTCTACGGTGCTCCTGTGCTGCTGACCACAATGTCAGACCTGCAGTTCCCGAGACGCACATACTGAGGTCTGTCTGTAAGATAGTCCACGATCCATGGCACCAGGTGTGCCTCTAGATAGATAGATAGATACTTTATTAATCCCAAGGGGAAATTCATATAATCCAGCAGCAGTATACTGATACAAAGAAACAATATTAAATTAAATAGTAATAAAAATGAAAAAAATGAAAAAATAAAAATAAAATTAATGTTAGCATTTACTCCCCCGGGTGGAATTGAAGAGTCGCACAGTGTGGGGGAGGAACGATCTCCTCAGTCTGTCAGTGGAGCAGGACGGTGACAAAAGTCTGTCACTGAAGCTACTCTTCTGCCTGGAGATGACACTGTTCAGTGGATGCAGTGGATTCTTCATGATTGACAGGAGTTTGCTTAGTGCCCGTCGCTCTGCCACAGATGTTAAAACTGTCCAACTTTACTTCTACAATACAGCCTGACTTCTTAACAAGTTTGTCCAGGCGTGAGGCATCCTTCATCTTTATGCTGCCACCCCAGCACACCACCGCGTAGAAGAGGGCACTCACCACAACCGTCTAGTAGAACATCTGCAGCATCTTATTGCAGATGTTGAAGGATGCCAACCTTCTCAGAAAGTATAGTCTGCTCTGACCTTTCTTACTTAGAGCATCAGTATTGGCAGTCCAGTCCAATTTGTCATCCAGCTGCACTCTCAGATATTTAAAGGTCTGCACCCTCTGCACACAGTCACCTCTGATGATCACAGGGTCCATGAGGGGCCTAGGCCTGCTAAAATCCACCACAAGTGGTTTGAGTCGCACCATTTAACAAAGTCTTTGATTAACTTTCTGTACTCCTCCTCCTGCCCACTCCTGATGCAGCCCACAATAGCAGTGTCATTAGCGAACTTTTGCACGTGGCAGGACTCCGAGTCATATTGGAAGTCTGATGTATATAGATTGAACAGGACCGGAGAAAGTACAGTCCCCTCGGCGCCCCTGTATTGCTGAACACAATGTCAGACCTGCAGTTCCCAAGACGCACATATTGAGGTCTGTCTGTAAGATAGTCCATGATCCATGCCACCAGGTGTGAGTCTACTCCCATCTCAGTCAGCTTGTCCCTAAGGAGCAGAGGTTGGATGGTGTTGAAGGCGCTAGAGAAGTCCAGAAACATAATTCTTACAGCACCACTGCCTCTGTCCAGATGGGAGAGGGATCGGTGTAGCATATAGATGATGGCATCCTCCGCTCCTACCTTCTCCTGGTATGCGAACTGCAGAGGGTCAAGGGTGTGGCGGACCTGTGGCCTCAGGTGGTGAAGCAGCAGCCGCTCCATGGTCTTCATTACATGTGATGTCAGAGCAATAGGCCAGAAGTCATTCAGCTCACTAGGACGTGATACCTTTGGGACTGAGGTGATGCAAGATGTTTTCCAAAGCCTCAGGACTCTCCCCTGTACCAGGCTCAGGTTGTAGATGCGCTGTAGAGGACTCCCCAGCTCCAATGCACAGGCCTTCAGCAGTCGTGGCAATACTCCATCTGGACCCACTGCTTTGCTGGCATGAAGTCTCCTCAGTGCTCTGCTTACCTGGGCTGCTGTAATTGTGGGTGGGGATGTCTCACATATGCTGGTGTCAGCAGAAGGATGGGTGGAGGGTGCAGTACACTGAGGTGAGAGTTGTTTACTGTGATCAAACCTCTTAAAGAAGTTGTTCATTTGGTTTGCTCTCTCCACATCTCTCTCGATGTTGGCACCCCGCTTCAAGCTGCAGTCAGTGATGATCTTCATCCCATCCCAAACTTCCTTCATGTTGTTATTCTGCAGCTTCTGCTCCAGCTTTCTCCTGTACTGCTCCTTCGCCACCCTGAGCTGGACTCGGAGTTCTTTCTGCACGCGCTTGAGCTCATGCTGATCACTGCCTTTAAAAGCCCTTTCCTTCTGGTTCAAAAGGCCCTTGATGTCACTTGTAATCCATGGCTTGTTGTTAGCATAGCAGCATACTGTTCTTACTGGAACTACAATGTCCATACAGAAGTTGATGTAATCAGTAGTGCAGTCAACAACCTCCTCAATGTTCTCACTACTGTATATTATCCCTGTAGGATATCCCAGTCTGTAGTTCCAGTCTCTCAGAGCCGGCTCTGCCTCAGGGGACCACTTCCTTAATGAATGTGTGGTTGTAGGTAGTGCCTTCACTCTTGGTTTGTAGTGAGGCTGAAGCAGAACCAGGTTATGATCTGCTTTCCCAAGCGCAGGCAGCGGGGTGATGCTGTATACGTCTTTAACGTTTGAATACAGTAAGTCGATAGTCCTGTTTCCCCGGGTGTTACAGTCCACATACTGGGAGAAGGCAGGTAATGTTTTGTCCAGCATCACATGGTTAAAGTCTCCAGCAATTAGAACAAGCACCTCAGGGTGCTGTGTTTGTAGTTCAGCAACAGCGGAATAGATGACGTCACTCGCTATCTCCACGTCCGCACGAGGACTGATGAAAACAATAACAACAATGACGTGTCCAAACTCTCTGGCAAGTAATAGGAACGCAGACTTACGGCCAACAGTTCGATGTCCCTGCAGCAAGTGGAGATTTTGACGTTTTTTGACGCTGGTGGACACCGGCGGTGAGGGATGCCGTCAAGCTGAAGAAAGAGTCTTACGGGACCCTTTGTCCTTTGGGACTCTGGATGCAGCTAATAGGTATCGTCAGGCTAAGCGTAATGCGGCTTTGGTGGTTGTTTAGGCAAAAACTTGGGTGTTTGGAGGGTGGTGGAGGAGTTTGGGGAGGCCATATAGAACGACTTCCAGACGGCTTCAAGGAGATTCTGGTCCACCATCCGGCGTCTCAGGAGGGGAAAGCGGTGCAGTGTCAACACTAAGTATGGTGGGGATGGTGCGCTGCTGACCTCGACTCGGGATGTTGTGGGGAGTACTTCGAAGACCTCCTCAATCCCACTAACATGCCTTCCAATGAGGAAGCAGAGCCTGGGGACTCGGAGTTGGGCCCTCCCATCTCTGGGACTGAGGTCACTGAGGTGGTCAAAAAACTCCTTGGTGGCAGGGTCCCGGGGGTGGATGAGATACACCCGGAGTTCCTCAGGGCTCTGGATGTTGTAGGACTGTCTTGGTTGACACGCCTCTGCAACATCACATGGACATCGGGGGTAGTGCGTCTGGATTGACAGACCGGGTGGTAGTCCCCCTCTTTAAGAAGGGCGACCGGAGGGTGTGTTTCAATTACAGAGGGATCACACTCATCAGCCTCCCTGGAAAAGTCTATTTGGGGGTCCTGGAGAGGAGGGTCCATCAGATAGTTGAACCTCGGATTCAGGAGGAACAGTGTGGTTTTCGTCCTAGTCGTGGAACAGTGGACCAGCTCTACACCCTTGGCAGGGTCCTGGAGGGTGCATGGGAGCTTGCCCAACCAGTCTACATGTGTTTTGTGGACTTGGAAAAGGCGTTCGACCATGTCCCTCGGGGAATCCTGTGAGGGGTGCTCCGGGAGTATTGGCTAATGGCCTTTGTGAGCGATTTCACCGGTCGTTAAAGTCACTCCTCAAGGCCTCCCTTACCAACGACAGTCTGCTATGGGTGCTGTTGGGGTTAAATACAGCTCCGAAAGAGGATCTGCAGGTCTCTTCCGCTGAACTGGTGTTTGGCCAGCCTCTCCATGTGCCCGGGGATTTTATCCCTCAGAGTTCTGTCCCCTGGTCTGTATCCTGATACCAATCTCTGCTCCTGGACACAGCAGTCACCTTCCAGCTGGTACCTTCTGTCCAGCATGGCTCTCCTCACTCCTGGTTCCCATGCTGTAATAAGTGTATATGCTTAACATATCACTGTGCTCTGTACCAAAATATTTTATAAATCTACTTTTCTTTCTACACATATGTACAGCTAACACAAAGCCAGATTTAGCACAGGGGCTCATCATTTAGTACTGCTAGGCAAGCATTTTAAGACAAGACAGGGACAACAGCAAAATGTTCAGTCAGACTGAAGACCATTGCATACTATTTCTGTATGTCAAACTCGGCATGACGTTGTATCCTCTCTTTGCCTTGTTTGGAATGGCATGATTCACCTAAGTGGAGGTCAGCACATGAAGAAACAGTATAAAGCCTTGGACCATTGCCCGGAACACCATTGAAGCGGACGGACGAATGGGAAATAACATCATCCGATCCGGAAAATCCTTCCAATGCAGCAACGAAAATGGCAGACTCTGTACATAAAGCCCCCACTCCCAAACTGAGTTCTTGTCATGGCTTCCTTTGTCTGTTATGCTGCGTAAGCCGTCATTAAAAAAAGCGAAGTTATTTCTCCTATGTGCTTTCTTACCGCCGTATCACTATGGGAGGGGTATTGTCTTCTTATATTATATCCATTTAGTTTTAGGTTATGTAACATGCCACAATTACAAAAGAACTTATTCCAACAAGGTAGCTAGTGCCCCCTGCTGGATACACATACCATCTACAATCAGCAAAGTTCATGTTTGTCCAGCATGAGGCACATCGCGGCCCACTGAAACCACCTTATGATGGCCCTTTTTGAGTCCTGGAACGCAGAGACAAAACATCCGGTCTTGACATCTGTGGCAAACAGCAGACGGCCTCGGTGGATCGCCTCAAACCTGCACATTTGGATTCCTCTGAGGTTTTTGACTCTTTTCCGGCACCTCTCAGTGACCTGACCCCTGCTTCCCCTAACGCACCTGTACCTACCGGGCATGAAGATGCTAGTTCTCCAGGTCTGGTCACAACCCTGTCTAACCGCACTCAGACGAGGAGTATAGTGTGCACCCCAACAAAGTTAGCATCGCTTGTGTATGTGAATTCTGGGGCGGCCTGTGTAGCGGCAGGAAGCGCTCCACCTCTATAAAGACACAATCCACACGTACTGCAGTGTGGGAGGAAGTGGGGTGATGAGTGAATACGCAACAGTTGTATATAGATTCATCGTGTTCAATAAAAAGTTAGTAGTTTTTTCCTGCATCGACAAAACGTTATCTGGCGTGTTTTCTTTCCTCACAGGGCACCATACTGTAGTATAGCGGGTCGGCGGCTTCAAAAATATATGGCCAGTTTTAAATCCAGAAAGTCATGTCTGTCTCCATGGGCACGATTGCACAGCCATGGGGAGTTAATCGGGTAATTGGGGCGAGTCACACCTGCATGTGTGGTTGAGATCATTCTCATTTGCTTCATCGGCTTCCTGCGGCATGCAATTAAAGTACTGCGCCCATGGGCCGTCACAAGGGGGAAGAAAGGTGAAAGAAACATAAAGAGATTGAGGAAGAGGAGTTTAAATGGTGTTATAGGCAGTCATGGGCGGACGATCTGGCCACCTGGATGGTGAAGGCAGCACGAGCTGTGGTGCTCTAGGGCAGGGGTGCCCACACTTTTTTGGCTTGCGAGCTACTTTTAAAATGACCAGGTCGAAATTATCTACCTACATTAAAAAAGCTATATATATAATGTATATATATACAAGGGATATCCAGAAAAAAAGGTTACAAGTCCCGTGGAGGATGCAGGGAATTTTTTTTTCGAAGGTTGGCATACCTGCGTGTAGGGTGGTCCTAACGGTCAAAATAAGCCCGGGACCGCGTCAGTCAGTTGTGAAATGTCATCACAGCAAGCGAGTTCGTCAACCTCTGCTGAGGCCGTTTGCTCCACATGCGAGATTCGTTCGGCCATCAAGTTCCTCACTTTGCGTCGTGAATCCGCGGCCGAGATCCATCGTCAGCTTGTGGAAACTTATGGAAAGAATTATTGGGTAGGAAACATTTTTCCAACGATGAGGAGGTGAAGGAGACAGTGGAGAAGTGGCTTTTGAAGGTGGAGCGGAGCGTATTCGACGAAGGTATAAAAAAGCTGGTGCCCAGGCTGAAGAAGTGCATCGAAGTTGACGGTGATTATGTTGAGAAATAAACACATAATTTGGAACATACCCTGTAAATTTGGTATTTGGTATATATATTGTGGTGATTATTCTTCCCCAAAGAATACAGCATAAACAAAAACAAAGTTTTGGGGACCGTCCCCATATATTGTCGCCCAGACAATAATGAATGTAAGTGATTCAGAGTCTCAAAAACAAAACAGTGAACAGTTTTCTTTAACCAAAATGCCGGCTTTATACAGAAAAGGATTATGGTACAGGAAATGGTTGGCAGGAAGTGGCGTTGAAAACAGGAACCGGAAACAACGTCATTATGATTGGACGGAAGTGAGGTAAATTGATGGAGCCGGAAGTGACGTCATCATGGTTGACTGGAAGTGACGTCGTCGCGGCCATTTTGGAACCCTGAAGTGGAGGATTATTTTTCTTCAGGTTTTCTGTTGATCAAAATAGATTTGGGTAAGTACCACGTGACAACCCTCTATCTCGCGATGTTTCACTCACCTTTAGGCTCTTTGACTGCCTCCTAATCGCACATGTGTGACAATATATATATATATGTATATATGTATTCAGGGCATTCGTAGTCTGAATCACAATCTGATTATATGTGTGGTTACCTACCAGGTATCGCTTGTGGTTGGTCTCGCAACTGAAGAGGGCACCGTGGCGGATGTTTGCCAACTTGCAGACCAACCACAAGTGTTGGTACATAACCACCCATACAATCAGATTGTGATTTAGACTATGAATGCCATAAATGTAATTACCCCGATCTACATGCTGTCAAATAAACAAACCACACGCCGTGGTGCAATTTAAAGATAGACTAACATTTAAAAAAAAAATTTTCGAATGCAATGCGATCTACCTGCACTACCTTTCCGATCTACCGGTTGATCGTGATCGACGCATTGGGCACCTCTGCTCTTAGGGGCTGGTTTGCCTCGCTAAATATTTGCATGGAGTGGGGCGAGCAGAACAGAAGACCTCCCTATGGATCAGGGGGGCAACCGATTGATTGTGAGGGAAGACGGGAGGACAGCCAACCTCAGACGGCTGAAAGGAATTTGTGGCTGCTGAGTCTCCGCTGGCAGAGCCGGGTAGACAAAGAAGGAGGTGAGCTGAGATCGAGATTTTAACCTCTATTTTAATGGATTGATTTATTGATTTTTATCCCCACTTTTCACCTGGTTTTATGGATTTATTTATGTACTGCACAGTGGACACTTCTGGCTTTACTTTTGACTGTTTTTAATAAAAGCACTCAAGCACTTTCCACCCTCCCCTGGCTTCAATGAGATTTGTCCTCATTTGTCAGCTCATTTCGGTCATAACTATTGTCACAAACTCCACAAAGAGCCATAGCAAGGTTTGGGACATCCATCCATTATCCAACCCGCTGAATCCGAACACAGGGTCATGGGGGTCTGCTGGAGCCAATCCCAGCCAACCCACCGCAGGACACACACAAACACAAAGCACACACTAGGGCCAATTTAGAATCGCCAATCCACCTAACCTGCATGTCTTCGGACTGTGGGAGGAAACCGGAGCGCCCGGAGGAAACCCACGCAGACAACATGCAAACTCCACGCAGGGAGGACCCGGGAAGCGAACCCGGGTCTCCTAACTGCGAGGCAGCAGCGCTACCACTGAAAACTACTGATGTTCACATAACTGAGTCCAAAAAAGAACTGAGGGAATAAGGAAAAGGTGGAGGCTTTTAAAGGAAAAGACAGGAAGTGAAGTCAGAGGGGTCGGGCTCATAAGGGTCTTCAGCCATAAGCTCGAGCCTGGACGTGACATCAAAGGGGTCGGAGCCGACAAGGTCTTCCTCCATAGGCTCGGACCCTGAAGTGACGTCAACAGGGCCAGGTGGAATCTCCCATGGATGGTCTGCAGGAAAGCATGAAAAAGAGTCAGTGCACTGCCACCACCTGGTCTGACTCGGAACTGCACTTACTCAAGCCCTTTAGCTGCCTCCCATGCACACGTGTGTGACACTATCGACGGTGTTGTTTCTACAGACTCCTATGTGAGAAGAGGGAGTCGTGAGGAGA
Source organism: Polypterus senegalus (assembly GCF_016835505.1). Classification (NCBI taxonomy): domain Eukaryota; kingdom Metazoa; phylum Chordata; class Cladistia; order Polypteriformes; family Polypteridae; genus Polypterus; species Polypterus senegalus. Next base: position 12,629,482 of record NC_053168.1, read on the forward strand.
CCGGCATCATCACATACACAACCTCCTCACCCCGAACAACACTACATCAATATCATTAATCTACAGCCAGTCAGATTAAAGGATTACAACTCGGAAAAACCCATTTCTCTTTTCTTCCTTCCAAAGTAAATTTAAAAATTACTTGATAAGAGCTACGGTTTAATGAGGACAATTAAAGATTAAGTTTAATGAATGAATTAATGAAGCCAAACCCAAGAGGAGAACTACAGGCCTTACAGCCTTAAAACGGCAACAGTAAAAAACAAAATCTGTTTTGTATTGTTTAATATGTTGCTGTTTGTCGACTGTCATATATATTCATAGTTCTTTTCCGTATCACTAGAGCACTTCAATCTAATTTGGAAAGTTTTTCAATCTGATTTTTCAGCCTTTCACAAATAAAAAATATTCTCATTACACATTCTTATTTTCCAGTGACCCGACTCTACATGCAGCTTATTTTTCACTGCGGCGTACATCTCTCGTAATCTACTTTTCAGTAAGTGTAATTCAATTAGTACGTCAATTGGCTTTTTTGGATGCAAACACGGTAGGACACAGACAATGCTGATTTAACTTGCTAGTGATCAGAATACGTATTAGATGATAATTAGGAGCCAAAAAAAAGAATCCTGCACACCGGAAGACGGGATAAAAAGGGCTTTCTTTATGCTTTCAATTAAAAATAATCCAAAAAGACTGTGACACGTGACTAAAAATAGATGGCTGATTTATAGTATCAGATTGACCTTATTGCAGCAAACAGAAGAAAATGATTATAGATTTAGAATGAGGGCAACCAAAGTAGAAACAAAAAATTAGAAAAGTGTCAATCCACTGAAAAGCTGATCAGGAGTGAAATCCTCATTCTGTCTGCAGTACTACAAGAAAATGAACAGCCACTATGATAGAAATCTACATTTATTTGAACAGAGGTCAACGTAATCTTCAACATCATCATGAAGACCTTTGAGAGGCTGGTCCTGGACTGACTGACAAAGACTACAGTGGAGGATGCAATCATCAATCTGCTCCACTATACTTAGTCTCACCTGGACAAACATATTCACACTGTGAGGATGATGGGTTTTGGTGTCTCCAGTATCTTCAATACTATCCAGCCATCCCTGGTAAGTGATATGCAGGTGTGTGAGACTCTGGTGTCCTGAAAGATGGACTATCCGTCGGGCAGAATGCAGCTTGTGAGACTTACAAAAGACGTCAACACAAAAATTAACATCACGGGGACCTTTGAGAGGCTGGTCCTGAACTGTTTGAGTCCTCTTGTGGTAGACCACCTGCACCCACTGCAGTTTCCTATCTGACAAAGACTACAGTGGAGGATGCAATCATCAATCTGCTCCACAAGGCTTAGTCTCACCTGAACAAACATATCCACAGAGAGCAGACATGTCACCCTTTTTCCTCAGAAAAATAGAGTCACAATTCTATAATTCATTCAGCTGGCTCAGCTGTAGCTTTTTGTTCCTAAGCCTCAAAGACAAATTTTTTTCCTTGACTCATAATAAACATCAATTTGTCACCTTTGTGTATGTTTGAGAGAAATGTCAGTCAGTCACACTTTTAAAAGCATTCGAGTGTTGTTTGTCAAACAAGCGAGTCACAGACATCATGATGATTTGGGGCAGCCACCCGTATATTGTTTTCCAGGCTGCAAAAGTTGATCTTATACAGTATGAGCGATGTTCACAGTCCAAAACAGAACTGACTTGCATTGAGACGAGATGGCAGTTTTAACAGATAGGCGGGGAAATGACTTCAGCAGCACCGGAACTGGAAGTGACATCTTCGTGACCGGAAGTGACATCATCTTCAAGCTCCAGAAGTGTCGTCATCGTCGGCGCCTGAGCCCAGCAGGATTTCCCAAGAATGGTCTACAAGAGACTGAGAGAGACGGTTAGCACACTCTGTCGCCCCCTGGTCTGGCATAGAATTACTATTATTTAGGCTCTTTAGCTGTTTCCCATGCACACATGTGTGACATGTTCTTTATGGCGATGCTTGAGACAATTTAAGACATCTATAGTATCTACCCTGCCCTCCATAATGTTTGGGACAAAGACCCATTTTTCGTCGATTTCCTGTTCATTCCACAGTTTAATATGACAAATCAAACCATTCAGACCTTGTGATTAAAGTGCACATTGACAGAATTTCATGGAAGAAGATTTGCAGACATTTCAGTCACACAGCCAGTTTTACTACATGGTCCCTCCATGTCAGGGCACCGTAGTGTTTTTGATTCCTCAGGTGGGTTTCGTTGCGTCATAAGATTCCTCGGCCTGCTTCTACCCTGTGGAGTATGCAGTTGCCATTGTTCAAGATGAGGACAAGAGTTGTGCTAATGAAAGTCAAAGAAACCTTTATGAAAATAAAACCATTGGAGACATCGGTGAAACCTTACAATGACCGAAATCAACTGTTTGGAATATCATGAAGAAGAAAGGATGCACTGGTGAGCTCAGAGATCACAAAGAGACTGGTAGGCCAAGACCTCACCGAAGAATCCTCCCTATGGTCAAGAAAAAGCCCATCTGACAGATCATACACAGTCTTCAGGGGGCCGATGTGGACGTGTCAGAGATGACTATCAGCAGAAGACTTCATGAACACAAACACAGAGGCCAAACTGCAAGATTCAAATCACAAGAACAGGACGGCCAGATGACAGTTTGCGATTAAGGACTTGAAAGAGCCTGCAGAATTCTGGGAAAAGGTCTTGTGGGCAGAAGAGACAACGATGAACCTCACCAGAGTGATGGCGAGAGGCTAACTATTAAGTTCACTATTAGATCCAACTAGTATGGCGCTACAAGTGTTAATGTTAGCAAACGAGAGCTGCTCTTTTGTGAATACCGTTAAATCTTGTATATAATGCGCACTTGTGTATAATACACATGCTGATTTAACCCACAATTGTCAGGTAAAAAAAAAAATCATAAACAATGCACACCCTTAACTTTAAGATTTTATTTAAAATTGCAGACATTTTTTTCAAACAAAATTCAAAGTAATAATTATTATAATCGAAGGCGACACGGTGGCACAGTGGATAGCACTGCTGCCTCTAAGTTAGGAGATCCGGGTTCGCTTCCCAAGTCCTCCCTGCGTGGAGTTTGCATGTTCTCCCCCGTGTCCGCGTGGGTTTCTTCAAGGTGCTCCGGTTTCTTCCCACAGTCCAAAGACATGCAGGTTAGATGCATTGGCGATTCTTAATTGTCCTTGGTGTGTGTGTGTGTGCGCCCTCATATTATTTTTTGACACGTTTCTATGGTATACTGAAGAACAATTATAAACATTTCATAAGATTGAAAGACTTTTATTGGCAAATACATCAAATTTATGTAAAGAGTCAATATTGACAGTGTTGTCCCTTCTCTGGCGATCCTAAACTGTCTCTTGTGTGTGCTTGATGTGTGTGTGCACTGCGGTGGGCTGGCGTCCTGCCCGGGATTTGTTTCCCCCTTGTGTGTGGAATGTGGAAGTTGGTGCCGGTTTAACTGAATTTCCCTTCTGTTGATCTGTAGAAGATGGAGAAAAGAGGTTAGTGCACTGAACTGACATCTTACCCTCAGTTAAGCTCTTTAACTGCCTCCTATGTGCACACGTATGACAACATTTTACAAAGAGTTTCTTTCTGCTGTCTTCTGTTTAAATGACCTGTTAATATGTCGTTACATCATTACAGTTCATGGGCTTGGAACCAGGGTAACATCTAAGTAATATTAGTTTATTTCACATAAGTTATGATGCCTTGATGCACAGTTTTTGGACGTGTGGAGATTTACATTTTTTAAAGACGCATTTCTACATTATTTCATATTAATGTGGCTCTGACCAAAGGTTGATAAAAACCCCAAAAAAACTATGTGTTGCAACTAATGTAGGCCCTGTGCTGGCTGGGATTGGTTCCAGCAGACCCCCGTGACCCTGTAGTTAGGATATAGCGGCTTGAATAATGGATGGATAATCAGTTTTTATTTAAATTAGGTAAACAGGTGCATTCAATTTTCAACGATGCTTATAATCTTCATCTATCCATTATCCAACCCGCTATATCCTAACTACAGGGGTCTTCTGGAGCCAATCCCAGCCAGCACAGGGCACAAGGGGGAAACAAACCGCAGGCAGGGCACCAGCCCACCGCAGGGTGCACACACCCACATACCAAGCACACCCTAGGGACAATTTAGGACCACCGGTGCACCTAACCCAAATGTCTTTGGACTGTGGGAGGAAACTGACGCAAACACGGGGTGAACATGCAAATTCCACGCAGGGAGGACCCAGGAAGCGAACCCAGGTCTCTTTACTGCGAGGCAGCAACGCTACCACTGCGCCACCCTACTTATAATCTGCAAGATTTTATTTTAAATTGCATAAATTTGTTTTTAAACTCTACCTATAGGTAATAATTATTACCCAATCAAAAAATATGTAACTCTAAAGGTATACCTAACCGGAAGAACAGTCGTCATCACTGTTCCTAGTGAGAAGCTCACGTCTTGTGCTGTCGAGTCAATGCTATTGTCACAGATGCCATCGTAATAAATGTCACCATCATTACCTTCTTTTGACGACACCTGTTTATTCTCCCACAAAACGCTGTCCTCTCTGCCATCAAGAATATAAGAAAGCAAAGGAAAGGAGAGGAAAACTTACAATGATAAGAGGACAGGGCCATCTTAACATATGGGCACTTGGAGGGCCCCAGGAGCATAGGGGCTCACAATGTGACAGTAAAACAGAAACATAAATGGACATCAGAAACAACAGGGGCCCCAGCACGGTACTTAGCATGGGGGCCTATAATGCCGTTAAGATGGCCCGGCAAGAGGAACAAACCAGATTGCCTTGCACTGCAGCCTCCCACCGCACACCCGCTGCCTGTGGCGTAGCTCGAGTTCGTGCCACTCGGGGCAGGGCTTTGCTTCAATTTGCCGCCCTCCAACATATCTGAATATGTTAAGCTATTTAAATAGAAAATTAAAATGACGTATAGAGAAAAATGAAGATCAATTTTGCACAGATTTATTCATATATAGAGAAATAGCAATAATTTTTCAAATATAATTATTTATAAGCATCAACTAGAATTGAATATAGTATAGACGCACTGATAAGCCGTGTTCTAATTATTAGACTTATTAGTTTAAACTCCAGAATCAGTGGAGTGTACGAGTGATAGGTGGGGATGTTTTCTGCACAGAGCACGAATGCTTTCGGATTGATAACAAAATGAAATTATAAATTGTAAATTAGCTGTTTGTCTTCCTAGAAATTATTATCGGTATAATGTTTATGTTTATTTTTCTTATTGCCTCATAAATTTCAACTGCTGTGTCTGATGCCGTCACAGAATTATTATTGAAGCATTTGTGGATAAAAGGCGGAGAATTTAACTTTTTTCATTCATGAATGATATTTTTCCGAACCCTGCAGCTTACACACAAATTGTACTGAGCCTTTTGGCTAATAATACCGCACCCCAAAAATGTGCTACCCGGAGCGGTCCGCCTCCTCTGCCCGCCACTGGCTGGTGCTGCCACAGACAGCGAACATGAAGTGAGAGTGGCCACAGAATCAGCAACAGACATTTTGTGTTGATTTATGTGAAAAATATTGCTTTGTGCGTTTTTCAAAAAACCGCCCAGTCTCCACGTGCCACACAACTCCGAAGAACCAAAACAATTCCAAAAAACGATGAAAAATGTAGTCCTGATCCATTTACAGGATACATTTTCTTTTTGGAATTCAACATACAGTGCGTGTCCTGACCTCCTAAATCTACATTTGGAATTTGTGGGATCCCAGTATTTAGGTGGAGACGTTTTATTTTGAATTCGTTCTTAGATCCACAGTTTGTTACCCCAAAAGGAAAATTGTCAAGCATGAACAAACTATCATGGGGGTGCAGAGCTCAGAGGGGTGTGTACATAAATAGGTGGGGTTAGGATTTCAATCCCGTCCAAGTAACATTATCAGCATCTGCATATTTAGAAGTGAGAGTCTCGGAGTTTGTCGCCCCATCCCATCCTGTGAGATTAACTCGATCTGCCAAGGCACTTCTTTGTTTTCCTCCCTGTCACACATGTGCTAATAGGAGGACGCTGAGTGGACCGAAAGAAGGTAATTTCACGCCAGGCCAAGGGGTGGTGGGGTGCAATAAATTCTCATTTGCTTCCTCTGCAGACCAGATATGGGAAAACTTGCCTGATTTCTCTGCAAAGACATCACTTCCAGTTCTGGCACCCCAAAAGATGTCACTTCTGGTTCCGGCACCCCAAAAGATGTCACTTCTGGCTCCGGCGCCCCGAAAGGCATCGCTTTTGGCTCCAGCGCCATCAGGAAACATTACTTCCGGTCCAGGCATCCAAGACGACATCATTTCTGGGACCTGGTCTATAAAGATGCCATTTTAACTAAATGATTCAGTTGAACCTCTGCACTTCGGTGTTTATTTAAAAACCATTGCAGCCAAGTAAAATATATGGGTGGCTGTCCGAGGCTGAATTATTTCACATCTCAAAATGATTGGTTCATAAAATGCTGCGTAAGCTCCAAAATATTAAGTTGTTACTCGCTGTTACAAGAACACAAAGAGAAAGAAAAAGGTTTAGGGATCCACCCCGTATATTGTAAGGTAAAACAAATAAGCAATTGAGTGCTCAAAAAAAAGACTGAGTCCCAATAGACTGGAAGGGGAGGAGTGGTGTGGGCTTTTATAGGTGGTGTGCAGGAAGAGGCAGGACCGGTAGGGGAGTGGCAGAGGTGAGGTCAGTAGGAGGGCGTGGTCTGGACAGGAATGTGGAAGTTGGTGCCGGTTTAACTGAATTTCCCTTCTGTTGATCTGTAGAAGATGGAGAAAAGAGGTTAGTGCACTGAACTGACATCTTACCCTCAGTTAAGCTCTTTAACTGCCTCCTATGTGCACACGTATGACAACATTTTACAAAGAGTTTCTTTCTGCTGTCTTCTGTTTAAATGACCTGTTAATATGTCGTTACATCATTACAGTTCATGGGCTTGGAACCAGGGTAACATCTAAGTAATATTAGTTTATTTCACATAAGTTATGATGCCTTGATGCACAGTTTTTGGACGTGTGGAGATTTACATTTTTTAAAGACGCATTTCTACATTATTTCATATTAATGTGGCTCTGACCAAAGGTTGATAAAAAACCCCAAAAAACTATGTGTTGCAACTAATGTAGAGGTAGTGGACCTATTGTGTTTAATGAATGCGGGTTGATCTTGTTTAAATAATGTGACGATTAACTTACCGCTAAAACCACAGCAAATTGCTTGCACTGCTTGAATTGGTTGACAATTTTTAATAATAATAATAAATACTTAATTGATCCCTGAGGGGAAATTTGTCCTTTCACATTACTTTGGGGATGTTTGTGTATTATACCTAATTATTTAATATGTTCAGGTATATCTTCTTCTTCTTTCAGCTGCTCCCATTAGGGGTTCTTCTTCCATATTGTTTCCTTAGGAGGCATTAGCTCTCCAGAAATGTGTTTTTTTGAAATTGTGGCATGTTAAGTAACCAAAAAATATAGAAATATGGCATAAAAGGCAATATCCCTCCCATCGTGATTACGGTGGTACAGACATCACATGAGAGACAAAGATACATTTTAGCTTACTTTACTGACGGTTACAGACGGGAAGCTTATGACAGACTTTATCAAGGTGTGGGAGTCTTGATCTGCGCAGTCTGCCATCTCCCCTTGGGATTAATAAAGTATCTATCTATCTATCTATCTATCTATCTATCTATCTATCTATCTATCTATCTATCTATCTATCTATCTATCCATCTATCTCTTATACAGTATAGTGCCTTTCACATCTATCTATCTATCTATCTATCTATCTATCTATCTATCTATCTATCTATCTATCTATCTATCATCACCACGCTGAAAGGGTTTTCTGGACGGATGACATAATCTTCCGCCCAACAGCTTCAAAGGGTTTGACTGCTTGTTCCATGTATTTATACTGTCTTCTCCACGTGCAGGGCCCTCTCCGGTCTCCAAACAAGGAAAGTAAGGATTCAGTTTCATCTCAGGAATAGTACAATGCCCCTCTCTGGTCTCCAAACAAGGACAGAAAACTCAAACCCCACCTCCAACAAGAAAAGCACAATGCTCCCACTGCAGTTTGTCCCATTCTCCAAACTGCTACGCTAATGGTTTCTAAATGCAGCCTAGTCCCTGTGTACCATACTTGGTCTGCCTGTATGAATGGATCCATAACAGCGTGCATAAAGACAGAGACATTAAACTTCATATTATAGCACATATCTTTCTGTCCTTGTCATCTTGCTCTGTCACACCCATCACCTGCATGTCCTCTCTCACCACATCCATAAACCTTCTCTTAGACCTTCCTCTGTTCTCTGTGATCTATCCTTAGCACCCTTCTCCCAATATACCCAGCATCTCTCCTCTGCACATGTCTAAACCAACGTTTAGACTCGCCTCTCTGACTTTGTCTCCGAACTGTCCCAACTGAGCTAACCCTCTAAATGTCCTCATTCCTAATCCTGTCCATCCTTGTCACGCCTAATGCAAATCTTAGCATCTTAAACTCATGTTCAAGTATATCACAAATACAGGGCTGAATATTTTTTCTAAAAACCTCATAATGCACTGGTTTCACACATAAATTAAAATAAAACATCTGTTGCTACGTGCTGTGGCTGCTGTTGGTGCCTGTTCGGCATCTCTGTCAGCAGGGGCAGCTTGATGGTCAATAGGAATGCATGGCAGGGCGGCTACCTCTCTGTCTTCGCACAGCAGGTGGGTGACGGTGGCAGTTGCAGTTTGACGCAATATAGTTTGTACCTCTTGTCATCATAAGTGGTGGTCCTCCTATGCCAACGCTGCTGTAGGTGTTTCCGCTACACGAACGTGTTTAGCACCACAATTAGCTGGGGACCGATAGGCTGATGCTGGTACTTCACTTTCGTTTTCCGTCTCCAAATAACTTGCATCAAACTCCAGAGTCTGAAAAGTCAGAGCCTGATTCAGCAATAACACGTAAAACATCCACGGAGTATTTTGCGTTGCACATTTGCTTTAGTCTTGCCAGGTGTCTCTGCCATTTTAGAGGCTGTTTGCTCTTCACTGTTCATACACTGTTTTGTGAACAATTGGGATGATTTTTGGGAAAGGCCTGGATTTTTCAAAAGAGATGGTCTTCATCCTAACTGGAGGGGATCTTATTTATTATCCCAAAATATGGCAGCAAAACTGCCTGGTTGACTGATTAGAGCACCATCCAGGCCGCAGTTATGTGATCTTAAATCACAGGCTGTTGTTTATCCCACCTGTTATTTTCCTGAAGCTGTTACCCATAATCCCTGTTGTGGGGCATCCAGTAAATTTAGTCTTAATACAAACCTTAAATTAATTGATAACCAAAAAATAAGGTGTATAATTAGACCAAGGGATAAAACCAGACCCTCCACCAGGGCATCTGTAATAGAAATTTACTTCAAATTAAAACAAAAAATATATCAGCAGTTCAGAAAAAAAACATGCAGTTTTAAATGCTGTTTATTGAACATTCGCTCTCTTGGCACTAAAGCTGTTTTGGTAAATGATATCATATTAAGTACAAAATCTGATCTGTGTCTTCTTACTGAAACCTGGCTTAGTAAATATGACACTGTTCCCCTAGCTGAGGCGTCACCAGATGGATACTCGTTCCTTCATAAGTCTAGAGATTCTGGTCGAGGAGGAGGCCTTGGAATAATTCATTGTAACAAAATGCAAATCACTCCTAAAAATTTAGGCAACTTTACATCCTTTGAGGCATTCATTTTAAATATTAAAACAGATTCCAACACAATTATAGTGCTAGTCTACAGACCACCAGGGCCATATTCATTGTTCATGACTGAATTTAGCAACCTTCTGTCTGATTTGGCTATAAATTATGATCACGTAGTTCTGATGGGGATTTTAATGTACACATTGATGTGGAAACTGACACTTTTAGCAAATGTTTTACTTATTTGTTAAATTCAGTAGGATTTTGTCAGATTGTCAAAGGTCCAACTCATAATCATAACCACATTAGATTTAATTATAACTTACAAAGTTGAAATTCAAAATTTAAATATTACTCCATTAAATGTAGTTATTTCCGATCACTTCTTAATTACATTTGATTTAGTTCTGCCCATGCCAACACACTAGATTAAAACAAAGACAGTGCGACATCTAGATTGTAATTCTGCTTCAAAATTTATAGATACCTTGAGTAAGTCGAGTGTAATTGTGGAAAACCATTTAGATCAGTTAACATCAAATGTAAACGTGGAAAACAATTTAGATCAGCTAACATCACATTATAATGTGACCTTGAGAGATGCTCTGGACACAGTGGCTCCCCTTAAAACAAAAGTGATCAAAGCACATAGAAACTCTCCTTGGTTTAATGAAAATACTCGAGCTCTTAAATTAGAGTGTCGAAAACTGGAGCGCAGATGGAGAACAACAAAGCTACATGTCTTTCAAATTGCATGGACAGAGAGTGTTAATAAATATAAAAAGCCCTCTTTAAAGCTCGCTCAGAATACTATTCTACATTAATAGATAGCAATAATAAAAAATCCTCGGGTACTTTTAGAGCAGTGGCTAAATTAACAAATGGGAATTCAGATCAACAGTGTAAAATACCAACAGACATTAGCAGTACAGACTTTATGAACTTCTTCAATGAGAAAATTAAAAATATAAGATCCCAGATCTCAGCATCACAGTACAAACCAAATACTAGCTTAGCAGACCCTGCCTCACATTGCATTCAGCACTTTAGTAATTTTAATCCTGTAACTGAGCAGGAAGTCTTAACTTTAATTACTAAAATGAAGCCCACTACTTGTTCCCTAGATCCAGTGCCAACAAAACTAGTAAAAAGTGCCATGGATATTCTTGCACCACCTATTTTAGCCGTTATCAATAGTTCATTACTGCATGGCACCGTACCTGATGCACTAAAAGTGTCAGTCATTAAACCTTTACTTAAAAAGTCGGACTTAGACCCACACATCCATCCATCCATCCATCCTCTTCCGCTTATCCGAGGTCAGGTCGCGGGGGCAGCAGCTTAAGCAGAGAGACCCAGACTTCCCGCTCCCCGGCCACTTCTTCCAGCTCTTCCGGGAGAATCCCAAAGGCGTTCCCAGGCCAGCCGGGAGACATAGTCCCTCCAGCGTGTCCTGGGTCTTCCCCGGGGCCTCCTCCCAGTTGGACGTGCCCGGAACACCTCACCAGGGAGGTGTCCAGGAGGCATCCTAATCAGATGCCCGAGCCACCTCATCTGACTCCTCTCGATGCGGAGGAGCAGTGGCTCTACTCTGAGCCCCTCCCGGATGACTGAGCTTCTATCTTTAAGGGAAAGCCCAGACACCCTGCGGAGGAAACTCATTTCAGCCGCTTGTATTCGCGATCTCGTTCTTTCGGTCGTAACCCATAGCTCATGACCATAGGTGAGGGTAGGAACGTAGATTGACTGGTAAATTGAGAGCTTTGCCTTACGGCTCAGCTCCTTTTTCACCACGACAGACCGATGCAGAGCCCGCATCACTGCGGACGCCGCACCGATCCGCCTGTCGATCTCACGCTCCATTCTTCCCTCACTCGTGAACAAGACCCCGAGATACTTGAACTCCTCCACTTGGGGCAGGATCTCTCCCCCAACCCTGAGAGGGCACTCCACCCTTTTCCGGCTGAGGACCATGCTCTCGGATTTGGAGGTGCTGATTCTCATCCCAGCCGCTTCACACTCAGCTGCGAACCGAGAGACCTGAAGATCATGGCCTGATGAAGCAAACAGGACAACATCATCTGCAAAAAGCAGTGACCCAATCCTGAGTCCACCAAACCGGACCCCTTCAACACCCTGGCTGCGCCTAGAAATTCTGTCCATAAAAGTTATGAACAGAATCGGTGACAAAGGGCAGCCCTGGCGGAGTCCAACTCTCACTGGAAACGGGCTCGATTTACTGCAGCTCTTATCAGGGGGTCCGGTACCCCATACTCCCAGAGCACCCCCCCACAGGATTCCCCGAGGGACACGGTCGAACGCCTTTTTCAAGTCCACAAAACACATGTAGACTGGTCGGGCAAACTCCCATGCACCCTCCAGGACTCTGCTAAGGGTGAAGAGCTGGTCCACTGTTCCGCGACCAGGACGAAAACCACACTGTTCCTCCTGAATCCGAGGTTCGACTATCCAACGGACCCTCCTCTCCAGAACCCCGAATAGACTTTTCCAGGGAGGCTGAGGAGTGTGATCCCTCTATAGTTGGAACACACCCTCCGGTCCCCTTTTTAAAGAGGGGGACCACCACCCCGGTCTGCCAATCCAGAGGCACTGTCCCGATGTCCATGCGATGTTGCAGAGGCGTGTCAACCAAGACAGTCCTACAACATCCAGAGCCTTAAGGAACTCGGTATCTCATCCACCCCGGGGCCCTGCCACCAAGGAGTTTTTTGACCACCTCGGTGACTTCAGTCCCAGAGATGGGAGAGCCCACCTCAGAGTCCCCAGGCTCTGCTTCCTCATTGGAAGGCATGTTAGTGGGATTGAGGAGGTCTTCGAAGTACTCCCCCCACCGACCCACAACGTCCCGAGTGAGGTCAGCAGCGCACCATCCCCACCATATACGGTGTTGACACTGCACTGCTTCCCCTCCTGAGACGCCGGACGGTGGACCAGAATCTCCTCAAGCCGTCCAAAGTCGTTCTCCATGGCCTCTCCAAACTCCTCCCATGCCCGAGTTTTGCCTCAGCAACAACCGCCGCGTTCGCTTGGCCTGCCGGTACCTATCAGCTGCCTCCAGAGACCCACAGGACAAAAAAGTCCTATAGGACTCCTTCTTCAGCTTGACGGCATCCCTCACCGCGGTGTCCACCAACGGGTTCGGGGATTGCCGCCACGACAGGCACCGACCACCTTGCGGCCACAGCTCCGGTCAGCCGCCTCAACAATAGAGGCACGGAACATGGCCCATTCGGACTCAATGTCCCCACCTCCCTCGGGGCGTGGTTGAAGTTCTGCGGAGGTGGGAGTTGAAGCTACTTCTGACAGGGGACTCTGCCAGCCGTTCCCAGCAGACCCTCACAACACGTTTGGGCCTACCAGCATCTTCCCCACCATCGAAGCCAACTCACCACCAGGTGGTGATCAGTTGACAGCTCCGCCCCTCTCTTCACCCGAGTGTCCAAGACATATGGCGCAAGTCCGGCGACACGACCACAAAGTCATCATCGACCTGAGGCCTAGGGTGTCCTGGTGCCAAGTGCACATATGAACACCCTTATGCTTGAACATGGTGTTCGTTATGGACAATCCGTGGCGAGCACAGAAGTCCAATAACAAAACACCGCTCGGGTTCAGATCGGGGGGGCCATTCCTCCCAATCACGCCCTTCCAGGTCTCACTGTCATTGCCCACGTGAGCATTGAAGTCTCCCAGCAAAACGAGGGAATCCCAGAAGGTATGCCCTCTAGCAACCCCTCCAGAGACTCCAAAAAGGGTGGATACTCCAAACTGCTGTTCGGTGCATACGCACAAACAACAGTCAGGACCCTTCCCCCCACCCGAAGGCGGAGGGAGGCCACCCTCTCGTCCACCGGGGTAAACCCCAATGCACAGGCTCCGAGTGGGGGCAATAAGTATGCCCACACCTGCTCGGCGTCTCTCACCGGGGCAACTCCAGAGTGGTAGAGAGTCCAGCCCCTCTCAAGGAGATTGGTTCCAGAGTCCAAGCTGTGCGTCGAGGTGAGTCCGACTATATCTAGCGGAACCTCTCGACCTCGCGCACTAGCTCAGGCTCCTTCCCTTCAGAGAGGTGACATTCCACGTCCCAAGAGCCAGTTTCTGTAGCCGAGGATCAGACCGCCAAGGTCCCGCCTCGCCACCACCCAACTCACACTGCACCCAACCTCCTTGGCCCCTCCCATAGGTGGTGAGCCCATGGGGAGGAGGACCCACGTACCTCTTTGGGCTGTGCCCGGCGAGCCCCATGGGTGCAGGCCCGGCCACCAGGCGCCGCCATCGAGCCCCACCTCCAGGCCTGGCTCCAGAGGGGGGCCCCGGTGACCCGCGTCCGGGCAAGGGAAAACGTCGTCCAAGGTTTTTATTCTTCATCAGAGGTTTGTTGAACCGCTCTTTGTCTCATCCCTCACCTAGGACCAGTTTGCCTTGGGTGGCCTACCAGGGCATAAAGCCCCGGACAACATAGCTCCTAGGATCATTGGGACACGCAAACCCCTCCAACACGATAAGGTGACGGTTCAAGGAGGGGTAGACCCACACATACTAAATAATTATAGGCCTATTTCAAATTTGCCATTTCTCTCTAAAATATCAAAAAGTAGTCGCCAGTCAGCTTCAGTCACACCTTACGCATTACAATTTATTTGAGAAATTCCAGTCTGGTTTTCGCACTGGTCATAGTACAGAAACGCACTAACATGGGTTGTAAATGACATTCTGATATCCTCTGATGAAGGAAACTCCACTGTAATTATGTTGTTGGACTTAAGTGCAGCATTTGACACCATTGACCATTCTATTTTACTGCACAGGCTAGAAAATGATGTTGGGCTTACAGGCCCCATGCTCGCTTGGTTTAGTTCTTATTTATCAAATCGATTCCAATATGTACAGAAATGTGCTGACAGTACTCCATCATTATACACAGAAGTTCAATATGGTGTCCCGCAGGGTTCAGTACTGGGACCTTTACTGTTTTCACTTTACATGCTTCCACTGGGATCTCTCATTAGGAAACATAATGTTAATTTTCACTCGTATGCAGATGACACCCAGTTATACCTTTCATTTAAATCAAATGAAGTTTCTCCGATGTTGTCTTTAATTAGTTGTGTTAGTGAATTAAAGGAGTGGATGAATGAGAACTACTTGTCTTTAAATACAGATAAAACAGAGATGTTAATTGTTGGAGGGAATGACGCTGATCACAACAATATTCTGTCGTCATTTAACTCAGTTGGAATCACCATTAATTTTACTGAATCAGCCCACAATCTAGGAGTTCTCTTTGACTCTAGCATGTCATTTAAAGCACATATTACAAAGTTGTCCAAAACATGTTTCTTCCATCTTAAAAATGTTAGGAAATTAAGGCGCTTTCTAAATAAACAGGATTCTGAGAAATTAATTCATGCATTTATCTCTAGTAGGATTGACTACTGCAATGCGGTGTTCACTGGCTGGTCAAACTGTTCTCTATACAGCCTCCAGTTAATCCAAAATGCGCTGCAAGAATTATTACAAGAACAAGAAAATATGAACACATAACTCCAGTTCTTAAATCCTTACACTGGCTCCCGGTTAAGTTTAGGGCAGATTTCAAAATCCTCCTTTTAACATATAAAGCATTAAATGGCCAAGGTCCGGCTTACTTGTCTGAACTTATCATGACTTACAAACCTGAGCACACATTAAGATCTCAAGATGCCGGTCTGCTTAGGATTCCAAGGATTAATAAAATAACAGTGGGAGGTCGAGCTTTTAGTTACAGGGCCCCTAAACTGTGGACTGATCTGCCTGCTTCTATAAGAGATGCCCCCTCGGTCTCAGTGTTTAAATCTCGGCTGAAGACTCACTACTTCAGTTTAGACCACCCTGACTAGAGCTGCTGATTAACTGTACAGACTGCATCTCTGTTGTTAGTCATTAGCACTAAAACACAAGTAACATGATAGTTAGAATTGAACACTAACCCTCACCTATTCTGTTTCTTTTCTCGGTACTCAAATGTGGCAATTGGTGCCACGGCCCACTTGCCAAGTTGTTTGCCTGCCTATGGTAAAGTCATCCCTGATGGAGGATCACAGGAATCATGGGAAAGAGGGTCCTTTCATCGATTGGCTGGCGAGCAACGTTTCAGCCGTGGAATGGCCAAATGGGGAGGCAGCTTGATGGATGAGGTCTCCAGGACTCTAAAAATATCCAAATCTTATTATGTGATATCATCTACAGTTAAATTCTGCTCCGTGCTTCTAAAATTATTATTATTATGCTGTATTAAGGATTTGTTCTGTTCTGTGTATTGTATTGACCCCCTACTTTTGATACCCACTGCACGCCAAACCTACCTGGAAAGGGGTCTCTCTTTGAACTGCCTTTCCCGAGGTTTCTTCCATTTTTCCCTACAAGGTTTTTTTGGGAGTTTTTCCTTGTCTTCTCAGAGAGTCAAGGCTGTGGGGCTGTCAAGAGGCAGGGCCTGTTAAAGCCCATTGCGGCACTTCCTGTGTGATTTTGGGCTATGCAAAAATAAACTGTATTGTATTGTATTGCATACACGTGCAGAGAATTGAGGTCAAATCAACAAAGCTACGTAACTTTACTTCAAGCAAAGAGAGTCGAACTAAACATAAGGGCGAGTTTTGTCACAGTTTACAGCCGGTTATCATCCTCTACCCCTGAATTTCGACAAAAATCAACAACAGACCTGAAAGTGTTAATTGGGGAACTAATACTTATTTCTATGTCATCAAATAAAACATTGTTTAGTGAAATCATATGCCTTCATATGCCTTCAAGGCAAAGCTGAGGGATCAATGGAGCAGTCTGTTGTTTTAACCATCCCCTTGGACCTTATATCCAATAGTTCAGAGTTCCATTTCCTTCTTATCAGTGAAGGGTCCACTTTAGACAAGATCCCCAAAATGTCCTTTGCAGTTCAGAACAAGTCATCTTCCTGAAGCTAAGCATCTTCGAGTCCGGTCAGTACTTGGATGAAAGACCACCTAGGAAATGCTTGGGGTGCTGCTGGAAAAGGTGTTGGTGAGGCCAGAAGGGGGTGCTTAATGTGGATCCT
Organism: Polypterus senegalus; assembly: GCF_016835505.1. Taxonomy (NCBI): domain Eukaryota; kingdom Metazoa; phylum Chordata; class Cladistia; order Polypteriformes; family Polypteridae; genus Polypterus; species Polypterus senegalus. Next base: position 12,646,387 of record NC_053168.1, read on the forward strand.
AATGTCCCGATGCAGTAATAGGGACACAGTGCTGTAAAAATGGCTGCTGTCCTTTGGATGTGATGTTAAACTGAGGTCCGAAAAGCTCCCTGAGTAGGCTTCATATAGAGTAGGGTGATTCCCGATTTCCTGGCTAAATTGCCCCCCATGGAATAGTCCTTCTGACCCCCTAATCATTCCCTGTCTCTGATTGTCCCTCTCTCTCTCATAGCACTTTACCACCTAATGTCTTCTTTCCTGGCTGGGGTACCAAATCACCAGAACACCGTATCTGATCCCCTGGCTACCCCTTACCAGACTGGTCAAGCTTATCAAAGAAGTCAAAAAGCCACAATCTGGTCTAACCAACAATCAGAGAGAGGGTTTAGACGGGGAATGTCCTCCTTAAGTAGGCCGCATGACACCATTCTAAGATGATGTCCCTTAACAATAAAAGATGATCTGACTGCAAGCTGCGGTTTCCAGCTCTCCCAAAGCATAAGACTCAGCTTTCTTTTCTTTTTTTCTTGTCTTTTCTTTGGTAGATGTCAGACTGGCGGTCACTCAATAATTCATTGCTGTTTAAGATTTATATAAAGAGACATACAGTAGATGATGCTGAAGTCAGTGGGTTAGCAGATATGCCCTGAAGGCAGTTAAATCGATAGACATGGACACCGTGCGAATGCAGAATTGAGTAGGGAAGTAACAAATGCACATTAAGCGAAACAACAAAAACAATAAATGTACTTCAAGCAGGAAGGAAAGATATTCTATATAATGACTGTGTGTGCCAGGGGGCTATGTGTCTTAGGGGTCTCATATAAATCAGTAAGGGTAGCACGTTGGTGCAGTGGTTAGCCCTGCTGCCTCACCCTTCTTTTAATTTGATCACTAACCTTTTATGTGGTAACTAATTAAAAGCCTTCTGAAAACCAAGATACATAAAATCATAGACACGTCTTTTATCGTATGCTTTGTTGTTTCTTTATAGAATGACGGTATATTAGTGAAACACGACCTTCTTCATCTTAAACCCATGCTGACTATTTGCTAACACTCCTGTACTAGACATGTGCTGTTCAATCTTTACCCTTAATAATTCCTTCCGTTAATTACCTGTGACGCAAGTTAAACTTGCTGGCTCACTGATACTTACATCAGCCTTATATCCATTTTTTTTATAGAACAAGATAATATTTGCTAACCTCTCATCTTGGATATTCCCTATTGTGCAGACAGTTTAAAAAATATGTGTCATGGGTTTATATACTGCTCCAAAAAATTAAAGGAACTCTTTTTAATCCGAGTATAGCATCAAGTCAATGAACCGTCTGGGCTATTGATGTGGTCAGTGAAGTAGCAGAGGGGCTCGTTAATCAGTTGCAGCTGCTTTGGTGCACTAGAGGGGCAACAATGAGACGACCCCCTAAACAGGAATGAATGGTTTAACAGGTGCTGGGAGGCCACTGACATTTTTCCCTCCTCATCTGTTTTGTCACTCGTTTTTGCATTTGGCTACTGGTAGCATGAGGCCATACCTGGACCCTACAGAGCTGGCACAGGTAGTTCAACTTCTCCAGGATGGCACATCAATACGTTCCTCCCATTGCCAGAAGGTTTGCTATGTCTCCCAGCACAGTCTCAGGGGCATGGAGGAGATCCCAGGAGACAGGCAGTTACTCTAGGAGAGCTGGACAGGGCCCCTCGTAGAAGGTCCTTAACCCATCAGCAGGTCCCACCAGTATCTGCTCCTTTGGGCAACGAGGAACTGGATGAGCACTGCCAGAGCCTACAAAATGACCTGCAGCAGGCAGGCAGGCCACTGAAATCTGAAACAGACTTCATGAGGGTGGCCTGAGGGCCCAATGTCTTCTAGTGGGCACTGTGGAGCTCGATTGGCATTTGCCATAGAATACCAGAATTGGCAGGTCCACCACTGGTGTTTTCACAGATGAGAGCAGGTTCACCCTGAGCACATGTGATAGACGTGAAAGGGTCTGGAGAAGCCGTGGAGAACGTTATGCTGCCTGTAACATCGTTCAGCATGACCAGTTTGGTGGTGGGTCAGTGATGGTATATCTGGGGAGGGGGAGGCATATCCATGGAGGGACGCACAGACCTCTACAGGCTAGACAACGGCACCTTGACTGCCATTAAATATCGGGATGAAATCCTTGGACTCATTGTCAGACCCTATGCTGGTGCAGTTGCTCCTGGGTTCCTCCTGGTGCAAGACAATGCTTTGCCTGCTCTTTTAGTACTAAAATATAGTTAGGTCCATAAGTATTTGGACAGTGACACAATTTTCATAATTTTGGCTCTGTGCAGCACCACAATGGATTTGAAATAAAACAATCATTATGTGACCTTACTTTTATTCTATGTTAATTAGTGTTCCCTAATTTTAATGATTTATTTTGTCTTTTTTCTCTTTCTTCATCATGTAAAGCACTTTGAGCTACATTGCATAAAAATGTGCTATAGAAATAAATGTTGTTGTTGTTGATTGAAGTGTAGACGTTCAGTTTCAGTTCAAGGGGTTAACAAAAACATTGTATGAGCCACTTAGAAAAGACAGCCATTTTTATACCTGGTACCCCCATTTTCAGGGGCTCAAACATATTTGGACAAGCTAACATAACCATTCATATAATGATCATATTCAATACTTGGTTCAAAATCTTTTACGGTCAATGACTGCCTGGTAAACCCCTTAAATTAAAGCTGAAAGTGTACATTTCAATCACATAAGGTTAGGTTAGGTTAGGGTTATGATTGCTTTATGTCAAATCAATTGTGGTGGCATACAGAGCCAAATTTAGGAACATTGTGTCACTGCCCAAATATTTATGGACCTAACTTTATTGATTCTTTGGGTCATCCTTCACCTTTTCTGCAATATTTCTCTCCCACTCTCTTTTAACTTTCCCAATTTCCTTTCTAACCTTTCCTCTCATACACATTAGTGCTGGAGTTAACTACGTCTCATACAGCTTATTTTTTCCTTTGTAACTTCAATTTAAGGTTCCTGTTTATCTACCTCAGAGTTTTCTTAAATTTCTTTAAAATTCTTATTGCTTCTAAGTTTTGGGCATGATGGTGCAGTGGGTAGTGCTGCTGCCTCGCAGGTAGGAGACCCGGGTTTGCTTCCCGGATCCTCCCTGCGTGGAGTTTGCATGTTCTCCTCGTGTCTGCGTGGGTTTTCTCCCACAGTCCAAAGACTTGCAGGTTAAATTGCATTGCCTAAATTGTCCCTAGTGTGTGCTTGGTGTGTGTGTGTGTGTGTCCTGAGGTGGGCTGACACCCTGCTCAGGGATTTTTTTCCTGTGTTGGCTCGGATTGGCTCCAGCAGACCCCCGAGCTTTCAAAGTAGCAACTTCCTTTTAATAAATGACATGCCTTATGGAAACTAGTATTTCAGCAGTGCTATTAAGTTTATTAGATTAACAGAAAATATGCAGTATGCATCATAACAAAATTAGACAGGTGCATACATTTGGGCAACATAGATAGGACATCAATACTTAGTTGAGCCTCCTTTTGCAAATCTAACAGCCTCTAGGTGCCTCTTATAGCCTTTGATGAGTGTCTGGATTCCGGACTGAGGCATTTCTGACTGTTCTTCCATACAAAATCTCTCCAGTTCAGTTAAATTTGATGGCTGCCAAACATGGACAGCCTGCTTCAAATCATCCCATAGATTTTCGAAGATATTCAAGTCAGGGGACTGTGACGGCCATTCCAGAACATTGGACTTCTCCCTCTGCATGAATGCCTTTGTAGATTTCGAACTGTGTTTTGGGTTATTGTCTTGTTTGAATATCCAACCCCTGCGTAACTTCAACTTTGTGTCTGATGCTTGAACATTATCCTGAAGAATTTGTTGAAATTGGGTTGAATTCATCCGACCCTCGACTTTAACAAGGGCCCCAGTCCCTGAACTGGCCACACAGCACCACAGCATGATGGAGCCTCCACCACATTTGACAGAAGGTAGCCGGTGTTTTACTTGGACTACGGTGTTCTTCTTCCGCCATGCAAAGCACTTTTTGTTCTGACCAAATAACTCCATTTTTGTCTCATCAGTCCAAAGCACTTTGTTCCAAAATGAATCTGGCTTGTCTAAATGAGCATTGGCATACAACAAGCGACTCTGTTTGTGGTGTGAGTGCAGAAAGGGCTTCTTTCTCATCACCCTGCCATACAGATGTTCTTTGTGCAAATTGCTCTGAATTGTAGAACGATGTACAGATACACCATCTTCAGTGAGATGTCCTTGCAGGTCTTTGGAGGTGATCTGTGGTTGTCTGTAACCATTCTCACAATCCTGATCATATGCCGCTCCTGTATTTTTCTTGGCCTGCCACACCTGCTGGGTTGGTTTAACAGCAACTGTGCCTGTGGCCTTCCATTTCCTGATTCCATTCCTTACACTTGAAACTGACAGTTTAAACCTCTGAGATCGCTTTTTGTAGCCTTCCCATAAACCACGAGAATGAACAATCTTTGTTTTCAGATCTTTTGAGAGTTGCTTTGAAGATCTCATGCTGTCTGTCACTCTTCAGAGGAGAGTCAAAGGGAAGGAAGCACAACTTGCGATTGACCTCCTTAAATACCTTTGACCACTTGTGATCTATGAAGTTCAAGGCTTAGTGAGCTCATCCAACCAATTTGGTGTTACAAGTAATCAGGATTGAGCAGTGACAGGCATTCAAATCAGCAGAATTTCACATTTGATTTAATTTCACACAACTAAATACTGCTTCGCTAAAAATATTTGTTCAGAAAACACCGCAGTACTCAGATGTTCCTAGGAAATGAAAGACATGCCACTGTTATCTTTTTTGTTGAAAGGAGAGTCAATTATTATGCAGGCTGAGAGGGGTTCCCAAACTTTTTCATATGACTGTATGAAAAACTAAACTGTTCAATGCACCAGCATCTAGTAAGACTAAAATCATAGGCAGCTGTGCTGTTAAGTGCAGCACACAGCTTTACTAATAAGACCTAAGCTGCTGGAACTGGAAGCAGGCGAGAGGCCTTGAGTCAACAAGCACAGTGCTAAAGCCTTTATTAATGAATCCTTAAATTTTTATATTGCTCAACGCCAGCGGAGATAGTGCATGTTTTTTTTACCTTGATTAATTAATATATTGATGTATGAGGAAGCATTGACATAGGAACTTACTGTATATGATATCTAGAATGTATGTATACATGTCTATGTTGCAGCCTGTGAGCAAAGACAGCTGCGTCATCAGCCAGTGACATGCAGCCACATACGGTCTGACTTACCAACACAGGGGGCTAACTTTGATAATCAATTCTTAAAACTCCTGTATAATTCTTCCTAACTAACACAAAACAGTGTGCTTGCAATCTGCCTATCTGAAATGTTTATGAGCCTTAATATACAAATTTAAATGCAAAAAATCTTTATATGTTTAAAGTGTTTATGCATTAGCATGCAAGTTTACTTAATTCTCTTTAAGTCTGGGGTGTTGAAGGTTTTTCCAGAAATCTTTTTTAGACTTTAGTGAGTCAAAGGACCCAGCAGAGCTGCCATGTCCCAAAACAAACAATTTGTTTTCTCAGTTTCCTCAAAAACACGGCGTCCTTGGTTCTTAAAAAACAAGGCAAATGAAAAGCAAGCAGCAGGCCACATTAACAACAAAAGCAGAGGCCTATAATTAATAGTTCCTCACTAAGCCACTTAAAAAGATGTCAAGCAACTCCTTCTAATAACCAGTAGTTCTAAAATCAATTAATAGGCATATTGATCCTTGATCTGAACCTCAACAGTAGCACTGCTGCCTCGCAGTAAGGGGACCAGTGTTTACATCTGGTGTCCTCCCTGTATGGAGTCTGCATGTTCTCCCTGTGTCCTCCCACAATCTAAAAACTAAATTGGCTCAAGTGCTTGGTTGGGGTGGGTGTGTTCACCCTGCAATGGACTGGCACCCTATACGATAGTTTGCTCCTGCCTTGCACCCTGTGGTACCTCGGATAGGCCCCAGAACCCTTCAGGACAACTCAGTTTAGAAAATGACTGACTCCTTCTTTCAGCTGCTCCCGTTAGGGGCTGCCACAGCAGATCATCTTCTTCCATATCTTTCTGTCCTCTCCATCTTGTTCTGTCACACCCACCACCTGCATGTCATCTCTCACCACATCCATTAACCTCCTCTTAGGCCTTCCTCTGCCTGGCTGAGAGTCTGAAATATCTCCAAATATGTCTCACAAGAGCGAGCACCGTGGAACTCCGGCTCGAACAGAGACAAGTCCCAAAATACTCAAACTAATATCCAAAAAGAAAGTCCCAACACAAAAACCAGAAATCGAAAAAAGCAGCAGCAAAAAAACAGAAAATACAAAGAAGCAAATAATCTAAATGAGAACTCACCAAACCACTGGGCACATTCACAATGAATGGCGAGGGACTGCATTTCCCATAAGGCTTTACAGGGTTGAAGTAGTCCCTCAATGGTGATGGATAGGTGGCCCCGCCTCCTGAGGGAACCACCCACAAAATCTGTTTGTGTTGTGGGTATGAGCACAGCTGATTACTCTGGCTATTCTGTTCAATGAAGCAGGTTGTAGATGCCACAGGGGATGGATGGGCATCCTGGCCATAAGAGGGGATGGCTCCTTACCCAGACAGGAGGTTCCTATCAGATAGATAGATGGATAGTGTGGACGCGGCCCAGACACAGACAGGCGGACACGTTGTTCATCAAACCACCACACGTTTATTTACAATATTTACAACAATAGTAATGGTCACACAGACCAGTTCAGTCCAAATAGTGCACAAACCCCAAAAACACAAGTCCTGGCCACAATATGCCTTCTCTTCGGGCCGCCTCCACACTCTCCTCGTGCCTTGTCCTCCTTCCACCCGACTCTAGCGCTGAATGAATGGAGACGGCCCCCGGATGAGCCCCAGGTGCTTCCTGCATTCCTCCTCTGGCCAAGCCCCAGCGTGGCGGAAGTGCCGGCTGTCCTCCCGGCAGCTCTCTGGGTGCCGTCCTAAATCTTCCCCCCCAGCACTTCCTGGTGTGGCGGAAGTGCTGGGGTAACAGGTCCCCAAGGCATCGGGGCGCCTCCTGGCAGTGACCACGGGCCCCTACAGGGTGGAGCTTCCATGCCCTGTACCCGTGGCCCCCAAAGCAACCCGGAAGGCAACCTCCACGTGATCCAAGGTGGGCTCTGACCCTCTTCCAGTCCCTCATGGCGTCCCGGCTGGGTCGTTGCCCCTGGCATCCCTGACAATAGATAGCTAGATAGATGTGAAAGGCACTATATAATAGATAGATAGATAGATAGATAGATAGATAGATAGATAGATAGATAGATGTGAAAGTCACTACATAATAGATAGATAGATAGATAGATAGATAGATAGATAGATAGATAGATAGATAGATAGATAGATAGATAGATAGATAGATGTGAAAGGCACTATATAATAGATAGGGAGGAGAAAGGGATCAGACCCAGAAAGGAAAGACTGGAAGAGATGGATGGACAGTCCACTAAAAAGGAAAGATGTCACTGGGTTCTGTTTTCTCCCCCAGCACACTAGATATCCATGCCCAGTGGGAAGCCAGCAGGACATGCTGGGAAATGTAGTCCGGCAGGGCAGCCATGCTGTGGTCACTGGGTGCCATGAGAGGACGCTGAAGGGAGACAAGCTCCCTGTTATAATGGACTTCTGTGTGACCTGGAAGTGCTTCCATCGGGGCAATCGCCCTGGCACCGGAAGTACTCCCGGTCTGTAATTAAAGGGGCCGCACTCCCTTACCCAGAAGAGTCGGAGCTGGGAGGGTGTGGAGCAACACTTGAGTGCGGTAGAGGGAAGGAAAGTATTATGGAGAGGAAGACCTGTGTGTGTATGTGTGCTTTTGTTACTTTTGGAGGTAGCTATAAGAAACCCTTCCATTATTTGAACCCAGGACTCTTTGTGTGTTTCTATTTGGGGCTCGCTGATGCCCCGGTATCTGTCACAAGGTCACTTGCTTGGCAGTCCCAAAGTTTAATTCTGGGTTCAGGAATGGCCAAAACTAAGTGGCTACATCAAGAAAATAAGAGCAATATGTGCCAACCAAAAGGCTAGGCAGCTGGGTAAGGTGGCTCCCTGTGTCTGCAAGAGTGAGTTCTTCTGGTGCAAAGCTGAAACAGGGCCACAAAAATAATTAGTTGTTCTCATCTAACAATTTTTTTTATAAGAAAAAATGCGTAGCTGACAGCAGCAATTATCACTTTTGAACATTTTATTATGCCAATTGTGTTTAATTATTATTTTCTATTTCCAGCCGTCTAGAATTCTTTTTTGGAAACGGCTTCATTGTTTCAGACACACTCAATGTTTTGTCATCATTCACAACAAAAGCCATTGAAAACTGGTAGGCAAATATTTCTGCTGAAGACTGAAAGGAAAAAAAGATTGATCCGGTGGCTAAAATTAGCAGTCCAGAAACAAAACAAGACACAAGCCCCCGGTGCTCAGTTGCCTCCTGCTTTTTCTTATTTGGAGCAGGACGCCGGGGTGCCAAGTCAGCAAATGCGACAAAACCCTCAGGGATGAAGTGTGGAGAAATTGATAAATTGGCACTGAGCTTTTCTCAAGCAGGGGACATTTATTATGTCGCCTCCTTTACCCAGCCACTTTAAAGTCGAGTAGGTTGGAGCCTATCCTGGTATAAAGTGCAAGGCATGAACCAGTTGTGGATGGGTGGAGGGGAGGGGGGTGGTGGTGCCAGTCCATCAGGGGTTAGGGGTAAGTGCCAAATCACCAGTCAAACCAGGTAACCAGGGGAGCACCCTGCACAGACACGAGCTGAACACAGAAATCAGGACTTCAACCCTACAAACTGAGGCTGTCAAGCTGGGGCTCAAACTTCTGACCTGACCTTTTCTTTTTTTTGTTTTATTCAATATTTTTAATTTATCAAGTAACATGTCCATTTATTAACACATCTACTTGGAAGACAGAGCCTACACCAGAGGCTTCTGCAGTAAAGCAGGGACCAACTCACGACAAGCTGCCAGTCTATCACAGGGCACACACACACACAGAAATACAGACACACACACAGAAATACAGACACACACACGCACACACAGACACACACACGCGCACACACACACACACACGTGTGCACATACACAGAAACATTCATGATTATAAACTCAGTAACAGGGACCCTTGTTGGCAAAATTCACTTTCAGGTAGCAACCAACCTAGGTTAGGGTGCCAGTATATCATCCCACACTTCACCAGTTTAAAGTGGAATGAAACACTGAGACCACCGAACCATTACAGTAACTAACCAAAAGACCCTCATGACTGGAGTAAACTCTTAAGATGACATCACTCAGACTGCCAGCTTACCAAGGCTGTCTGAGTGTTTGGGAAGGAAGAAAAACACCACGAGGAAAAAATGGCACCTCAGGTTTGTTAAGTTTGATGTGATTGTATGGAATGTTGTTTTCTTTATATAAAATCTTTAAAAAAATAATACAGAGAACGTCTGGGCCAGGAACTGAGGCACTGCACCAATGGCAGGAGGACCACGAGGCCACTGAGCCGCACTTACATGGTCCACTTCATCGTCATCGTCATTGTCATTATCAGATTGAACTTTACTGCTAGACAAATACAGATCCTAGAAATGATGTTGATGATGATGATGGTGATGATCATTATTGTTTGTTGTTGTTGTTGTTACTGATTTGAACTTTATTAACATAGTTTTGAGAAATGATGATGATGATGATAACAACAACATTTATTTATATAGTGCATTTTCATACAAAAAGTAGCTCAAAGTGCTTTACATAACAAAAAAAAGAAAAATAAAAGACAAAATAAGAAATTAAAATAAGACAACATTTGTTAACATAGACAAGGAGTAAGGTCTGATTGCCAGGGTGGACAGAAAAAAAACTCCAGACGGCTGGAGAAAAAATGAAAAAATAAAATGATGATGATAATAATGATGATGATTATTATTATTATTCATTTTGCCAGACAACATTGTTTCCAGAACTGATAATGGTGGAGATGATAATTATGATAATAATTACTGATTATTATTGTTTAATATTATGATGATGGGGCGGCACGGTGGCGCAGTGGTAGCGCTGCTGCCTCGCAGTTAGGAGACCCGGGTTCGCTTGCCGGGTCCTCCCTGCGTGGAGTTGCATGTTCTCCCGTGTCTGCGTGCGTTTCCTCCGGCGCTCGGTTTCCTCCCACAATCCAAAGACATGCAGGTTAGGTGGATTGGCGATTCTAAATTGGCCCTGGTGTGTGCTTGGTGTGTGGGTGTGTTTGTGTGTGTCCTGCGGTGGGTTGGCACCCTGCCCAGGATTGGTTCCTGCCTTGTGCCCTGTGTTGGCTGGGATTGGCTCCAGCAGACCCCCGTGACCCTGTATTCGGATTCAGCGGGTTAGAAAATGGATGGATGGAATATTATGATGATGAGGAGGCGCAGTGGTAGCGCTGCTGCCTCGCAGTAAGGAGTCCTGGGTTCGCTTCCCGGTTCCTCCCTGCGTGGAGTTTGCATGTTGTCTGCGTGGATTTCCTCCCACAGTCCAAAGACATGCAGGTTAGGTGCATTGGTGATTGTAAATTGTCCCTGGTGTGTGTGTGTGTGTGTGTGTGTGTCCTATGGTGGGCTGGCGCCCTGCCCTGGGATTTGTTCCTGCCTTGTGCTCTGTGCTGGCTGGGATTGGCTCCAGTAGACCCCTGTGATCCTGTGGTTAGGACATAGCAGGTTGGATGAGGACTGACTGATGATGTTGTTGTTGTTAATTTAATTAATTAATTTAAACTTCATTACCATAGTTTCAAGAAATTATGATGATGATGGTGATTTATTATTTTTATTGTTATTATTCTTATTATTGCCAGACAACATTGTTTGCAGAAATGATGAAGATGGGGATGATAATAATGATGATAATAATTATTACTATTTTCTAATAATATTATTGCAATACAACATAGTTTCTAGAAATGATGGTGATGAGGATTATTATTATTGTTGTTGTTGTTGTTGTTATTGACCTGAACTTTAATTTTAGACAACATACGGTAGTTTTCAGAAATGATGATGATTTTTATTATGATGGTTATTGTTGTTTGTTTATTTATTTTTTATTTTTACTTGACTTTTATTGCCAGACAACATAGTTCCTGGAAATAATTATGATAATGATGATGATGATTATTATTATTGATTTGACCTTTATTGCTAGATAACATAATTTCTAGAAATGGTGATGATTGTTATTATTATTATTGTTGTTTTTGTTTATTACCTGTTTTTATTTGAACCTTATTGCCAGACATCATAGTTCCTAGAAATAATTATGATGATAATGATGATGGTGATGATGAAGGTAACACTAGTTGAAGTGCCTGGCCGTTTCCCAGATTTATTTGTCTTCTATAATTATTAACACTTTTGACGTTAACGCCTGTCCCATCTGTCCCCTCCACTACTTCTCCATCACTTTCTCTGCTCTCAGGAGTCCAGAGTTTGTCCTTTTTGTGTCTGATTAGATTCCATTTTTTGAATGCTTCTTTGATTTTCCTGGTCTAACGAATGGATGTTTAATCCCACATGAATAAACTGGATGGTGTGTTGAATAACTGAATCGTGGAAGACATTTACTTGTAAGGGGGCATAGGTGGGTCTGGGGTGCACAGACATCACTGCAGGTCTCTGTAACATTACAGGAGAGACCACCAGCTGGCATCTTCAAAAATGTTATAAAGATGACTCAAAGTTGATTCATTCAGCTTTAAGAAACACTTTGATAGAGAGTGTTGTGTCATCAGAGTTCTTGTTATGTGTAGGCTACATAGTCAGATTACAGCAAAAAGTAATTATAAATGACTGTTAGCTCTGGGGCAAAGACAAGATGTGACAAGCTGTGCCACACTGGTTAGCACTGTCACCTCACACATAGACACTGTATGAGCACCTAATAAACTGACTAGATGGCACCACACCCATGCTGGATAGATAGATAGATAGATAGATAGATAGATAGATAGATAGATAGATAGATAGATAGATAGATAGATAGATAGATAGATAGATAGATAGATAGATAGATAGATAGATAGATAGATAGATAGATAGATAGATAGATAGATAGATAGTGTCACACACTGGCACTTAGTAGGCAGCCAACAAGCCCTGAGTTGAGTGAATGATTGTGAGATAGGGGGGTAATATCCGGTTTTAATGCCTCCCAAAACGATAAATTAACTCACTCACCATCGACAGTCCTGGATTCCCAAAATGGCTCCTGTTCCATTCCATCACTTCCACCTCCAACTCCTGAAGACGATGTCACTTTCCATTCACCCTATGATGACATCACTTTGACCCAATCAGATGCCGTCAACCCCTCGATGACATCACTTCCAGTCACCTCACGATGATGTCACTTCTGGTTGCACAGTCATGATGTTATTTCCACCATTACTTCCTTCTAGTCGCCATTTTCTATATATACTCTCCTTCAACTACTATTTATCATCAAATGTTATGTTTTTGATCACTTCTTGCAATCGTTTTTTCAGGCAAGATCACCAGACATTATAATGGGACAATTTCCCGACTCTTTTTTGTGTCTCTTAAGAGCTTAATCTCCTACAATTGATTGATAGATAGATAGATAGATAGATAGATAGATAGATAGATAGATAGATAGATATGAATGGCACTATATGATAGATAGATAGATAGATAGATAGATAGATAGATAGATAGATAGATAGATAGATAGATAGATAGATAGATAGATAGATAGATATGAATGGCACTATATAATAGATAGATAGATAGACAGATAGCACTTTATTTGGATTGATGTCATAATCTGAAGTTCCAAGTAGGAATTCTGACTTTTGGGGACATTCCACATGGACTGCTTCTGACTAGGAAGTTGACAATTCAGATGGAATGCTACATAAGAGCTGTGAGGAAGCAGATCTAGCCACTGTGTCACCATGCTGCACTTCATGTTTCATTTTAGTCGTTGTATTATTATCCTTTTCTAGCAGTTCACTCACATACTCCCCAGCACTCATCCATGGTCTGTATGACAGGGGGACAAAGCCTATCCTGACCAGACTGAGCAGACGGCAGGCGTGAACTCTGACAGGGATGGCCACTAATTGTACTGCGCTCCTGAGCCAGTGTTGATGCAGATGAAACACTGAGTCTAATGCACTATTAGCTAACCATAAGACCCTCATCTCATCACATCCCAACTCTTGTTCTTTCAGTCATTACCCACAGCTTGTGACCATGGGTGATTATGGGGATGTAGACTAATCAGTAGACCCCAAAGAACTTGATGATCTGATTATTTTCTTATTTTTTACATTTTTTGAGGCTTCATGTAGTGTTGGAGAAACAAATATCCTAGCAAAAAAAACTCTGTCTGGGTCAGAAATTGAATTAAGGTCCTAAATGATGGCAGCCCTATGTGCAGCTCTGCGTAAACTACTGTACTTTATTATGCCCAATCTGGCAGTGCAATCTTTCTGCATTGCAGCCCAAATTCAGCAGCTCCATTTTTAAAAAAATACTTCATCTCATCCTCTAAAGAAATCTTTCAGCTCCATTTAAATCTGTGCATTGCCTACAGCTCCCCCAGCACGTGGCATCCCATGGGCCCGGCTGCCAATCCCAAATCCCTGCTGTCCTCTTTGTCCCTTTAACAGCCTTGACGCTTTTCTTTACATGTCCTCTGCTATCTCCTATCTGATCCACCTTTTCTGACTCTCTGTCTTCTTTCGTTATTAATATTCTCTCCCTGTCTCACATCTTCCCTGCCCCTCATCGTTCTGCTGCTTCCCTCAAATCCATTTCCCGGGGCACAAATGCTGCTAGATCAGTCCTGGCCTCGTGCTGGAAATCCTCTGATTCTGTCTTTTAAATTCACTGAAAGTTTTTCTTTTTATTTTTGCCCTTGTTGTGTTTACATTTTTGCAGCCTGAATCAGTGGGTCAACCGTCTGCCGTATCATGAAAGAGAAGAGCAACTGGCTTGGAGCTGGAGGGTCAGCGGTCAAAGCTGTAATCCAGTCCTAATTTCTGATCGTCCCTTTATAATGTGGGTTCTTCTTGTGAGCACCACAAGGGATGGACATGCGTCCCAAAGGGGATGGAGGATGATTCCTCACCCAGCCAGGATGTCACAATGAAGGAAAATAGATGGACAAGCTTTGCAGCCGAGATGGAACAGGAGTCATTACCAAAACACAAGTGACACAACAAAGTATGGATCCTTAATCCCTCGATGTGCCCATTCTGCCAGGCAGATCTTCTCAATCTCATTTATTTTGGATGGGAAATGTCTGTGAATGGCCATCTTCAGGTCTCTCCACTGATGTTCTATGAGGTTTAAGTCTGAGCCACTCAAGGACACTCAGAGACTCGTCCTGAAGCCACTCCAGCGTTGTCTTGGCTGTACACTTTGGATCATTGTCATCCTGAAAAGTGGACCATCACCTTCAATCTGAGGTGGTGTGCACCATGCAGCAGGTGCTCTTCAAGGACCTCTCAGTATTTGGCTGCATTCATCCACCCCTCAGTTCTGACCAGTCTCCCTGTCCCTACACCATCACCACCACCACCACCACAGCATGTGATGAGCATAGTGCTTGGAGCTCAGCCCAAAGGGTTCAATTTTGTCTCATCAGACCAGAAAATCATTCTTCTTCCTGCTCTCAGAGCTCTTTCAGTGCTATTATATGTGTCTTACTCAAGAGCAGCTTCCATCCAGTCACTCTGCCATAAACCCCTGAGTGATGGAATGCTGCTGAGATGGTGGTCTTTCTGACAGGTTTTCCTGTCTAGGCGAAGAACTCCTGAATGCTCTGTCAGAATGTGAGTCAGGTTCTTGGTCACCTCCCTGAGCGACATCAAAAGAGGACAGAGCGACGTCAGAAGAGGACAGAGCGACGTTAGGAGAGGACAGAGCGATGTCAGGAGAGGGCAGAGCAACATCAGGAAAGGACAGAGTGACATCAGGAAAGGATAGAGCAACGTCAGGAGAGGACTGAGTGACATCAGAAGAGGTCAGAGTGACATCAGGAAAGGATAGAGCAACGTCAGGAGAGGACTGAGTGACATCAGAAAAGGTCAGAGCAACATGAGGAAAGGACAGAGTGACGTCAGAAGAGGACCGAGCAATGTCAGGAGAGGACAGAGCAACGTCAGGAAAGGATAGAGCGACGTCAGGAGAGGACAGAGCAATGTCAGGAGAGGACAGAGCGACATGAGGAAAGGACAGAGTGACGTCAGAAGAGGACCGAGCAGTGTCAGAAGAGGACAGAGTGACCTCAGGAGAGGACAGAATGGCATCATAAGAGAATCGAGCAACGTCAGGAGAGGACGGTGCGACATTAGCAGAGGACACCGGCAACATGCAGCCATTACCATCTGATCTTCAAAAAAACATCTAATGAACAACTGCGAGATCACAAGCCGCCTGCGACATTCATCCTCGTCATCTTTACTCTTTCGTAAGCTTTTTCTAAAGACTATATACTGTACATAGCCAGACTTCGCTATCGACATTTTCTTTTATGCTTTTCTCTACTGGTTTTATTATTCATGTAATAAATACCATGCTGCTTTTAACTTTCTATTCTTTGTCTTCATATTCAGAGTGATTGACGTAATAAGGTAAATTTCTTTGAGCACCTGGAGCAGTGTGGAAGTGCCATATGATCCAAGCCACGAGGTTTATTGAGCTGCAGATGAAGAGCTCTGTCCAGTAATGAACAGCACGTTAGAGTAAGACATTCACTGGTTGATAAATGGCCTCTAGCCAGGAATGTTGAGCCTTTGCATGTTTGAATATATTCTTGGAGACCAAAGGTAATATTTAGGTCTGAGATATATCTAAGACATCGCACGTTGTTCAAGCCTATGATAAGTAAGTCTCTTGGAGTACTAGGGTAAAGCGGACTGTGCTTGTGTTATTTATACAGGACTTGTGTGGGTTGAAGTGTTAGGGAATAACGTGCCATGTACACGTCTTTCGTACTGTACTGTTGTGGTTAGGGTCTGTGTGTATGGGTATATCTAGGTATGTGTGTGTTACTATTAAGGTGCGACAGTAGACCAACCCGGTAACGAACTTGACGAGTACACTTACCTTTAAGGAAAACAGGTAAAGGGTAAGTAGAGGGAAATACCACGATAACACAATCCTCCTTACAACTATTTGGGACATTTGGAAAATCTATTATCATTATCATTAAGCTGAACGCTACCATGAGTCCTGTGTCACTCTGCCAACAGTGAAGCATCCTGAGACAATTCACGTGCGCGGTTGCTTCTCATCCAAGAGGGTGGACTCACTCACAACTCTGCCCAAGACAACCGCCATGAATAAAGAATGGGATCAAAACGTCCTCCAAGAGCAACTTCTCCCAACAATCCAGGCGCAGTTTGGTGTCGATGATCTGTGTATTTTCCAGCATGATGGAGCCTCCATGTCACAGGGCAAAAAGTGATAGCAAAGTGCCTCGGAGGTCTTAATGCTGAAAGTTTGGACCCATGGCCAGGAAACTTCCCAGATGTTAATCCCATTGAGAACCTGTGGTCAAGTCTCAAAAAGACAAGCAGAAGCCCACAAATTGTGATCGACTCCAAGCACTAAAAAGGCAAGAATGGGTCACCATCAGTCAGGATTTGATCCAGAAGTGGATATCCAGCATGCCAGAGTGAACTGCAGGAGTTATGAAGAAGAAGGGACAGACAGTCAGCCGGTCAGTCATTATCCAACCCGTTATATCCTAACTACAGGCTCGCGGGGGTCTGCTGGAGCCAATCCCACCGCAGGGCACACACACATCAAGCACACAGTAGGGACAATTTAGGATCGCCAGAGAAGGGACAACACTGCCAATATTGACTCTTTACATAAATTTGATGAATTTGCCAATAAAAGCCTTTGAAACTTCTGAAATGTTTATAATTGTTCTTCAGTATACCATAGAAATATGTCAACAAAAAAAAAATCTGAAAATGCTGAAGCAGCAAAGGTTGCAAAACACAACATTTGTGTCACTGACAAAATCTTTGGCCATTGCTGTACAAATCTTCAGGCCACTGTGTTCCTGTGGATGACCACAATTTGATCACAGAGGTCTACAGAGAGTTCCTTGGACTTCACGGCTGAGTGTTTGACTTGCAGTGTGAATTGTGGGGCCTTCTACACAGGGTGGAGCGGTGGCTCGAAGGCTAGGGATCAGAAGGTTGTCAGTTCAAATCCTGTAAATGCTAAAAGTGACTCTACTCTGCTGGGCCCTTGAGCGAGGCCCTGAACCTGCCATTGCTCCGTCCTGGGTATGACGTTAATCTGCGTCCAGCCCTGCAAGTACAGTAGGTCCTCCAATTTATAGGGAAAACTTGAGGGTTGGTGGCAGGATTGGCACTCCAGCCACTGGTAGAAGCCTCACCCCGTTCAAGTGTGGTGCAGCAACGCCCTATCAGCGCCTGCTCCCAACCTCTCCTCTACACACAGGGACACTCTTAACGATGTCCCGTCAATCCCAGGTGGACTCCAAGTCAGTTCTAGAAACATCTCAAGGAGAATTAAAGCAAACAGGAACACAATTTGGAGCTCCAGAGCAGAGGGTCTGAATATTTCTTGGAATGAGAGATATCATCCATCCATCCATTATTCAACCCACTATATCCTAACTACAGGGTCACGGTGGGTCTGCTGGAGCCAATCCCAGCCAACACAGGACGCAAGGCAGGAAACAAACCCTGGGCAGGGCACCAGCCCACTGCAGGGCACACACACACACACACACCAAGCACACACTAGGGACAATTTACAATCACCAAGGCACCTAACCTTCATGTCTTTGGACTGAGGGGGGGAAACCCATGCAGACACGGGGAGAACATGCAAACTCCACTCAGGGTGGACCCAGGGAAGTGAACTGCAAGGTAGCAGAGCTACCTACTGCGCCACTGTGCCACCCTTGAGAGGTTTCACTTTTTGAATTTTTAATCCACTTACAAACCTTTCTGAGATCACGTTTTCACTTAATGGGTTAGGGAGTGTAGACGGGTGAGTAAAAATCACAAACGTATCCATTTCAAATTCAATCTACAGCACGATAAAGTGAGCAGCTCACCGACTGTCACAAGTGTCTCTCGATGGCAACAGTGGAAGTTTTTTTTGCTTCCTGAAAATGTTAGGTGAATGCAATTGACAGTTTCATGTTGAAATCCAGTGCGGTGGGCTGGCGCCCTGCCCGGGGTTTGTTTCCTGCCTTGCACCCTGTGTTGGCTGGGCTTGGCTCCAGCAGACCCCGTGACCCTGTGGTTGGGATATAGTGGGTTGGATAATGGATGGATGGAAGTTGAACTCCAATATCATTTCAGATGGTGTACGTCACATAGGTATGTGGAGAAATGTGAAATGAACTTTTATTGAGTTTAGCTCGTTTAATCATTTAACAATTCTGACGCGTTGCATTTGTTTATTTGAGCTTGAAATGTCTTGCTGCTCGTATTCAGCATCTCATGCCTCTCGTTTTAGTGTCCTACAATAGTCAACCATCTTCGATTCTTTCTGTTTGCACCGCTGCCTCGTTTCCATCACGGTGAAGCCTTTCCCACAGGTTCATCATTGACTGTGTTGAGATCAGCAGTTGTGAGCCCCAAACCCCAACACGAACACACCTGTACAGTCCCGAGTTCAAATAATAGAAGGTTTCTATTTTAAATACCTCCAAATGGGACACAAGCACAAGCAAATGTAGGTCTTTGTGGTATAGTGGGTCCGGTGTATGGAAATTTCGCCCCCAACATTTCGCCCCCATGATATTTCTCCCCCACCCCAGTAACTTCTAATACCCACACCCAGACGTGTTGAGTGTTGGAAGTTTCTAGGAAAAATAAAGTGAATAATCGCTCTCAGTGTTCAAAACTGACTTTCCTAACTTAAACATTTTTGTAGCAAAATGATAAAAAAGTTAGCATCACTTAAATGAAATGCTCCGTATACATATATACATTTTATATATTTCGATTAAATGAATCCAAACAATTTTACAACAATGAATATCACATACCGTTGCCAGAAAAAATACGTGAAATATAATTATGTACTACATTAATATCTTTGTAATTTTAATGTTCACAAAAAATAATTTGCATTTCTAAAATTATTGATTAGAAAGTTGTATGCGGGGTGGCACAGTGGGTAGCGCTGCTGCCTCGCAGTTAGGAGACTTGGGTTCGCCTCCCGGGTCCTCCCTGCGTGGAGTTTGCATGTTCTCCCCGTGTCTGCGTGGGTTTCATCCCACAGTCCAAAGACGTGCAGATTAGGTGCACCGGCGATCCTAAATTGTCCCGTGTGTGTGTGTGCGCGTGTACCATGCGGTGGGTTGGCACCCTGCCCGGGGTTTGTTTCCTGCCTTACGCCCTGTGTTGGCTGGGCTTGGCTCCAGCAGACCCCCGTGACCCTGTAGTTAGGATATATGGATGGATGAAGTTGTATGCGATGCCTCTAAGTCTGGGGTGTTGAACTCTGGTCCTGGAGGGCCGCAGTGGCTGCAGGTTTTCGTTCTGACCATCTTCTTCATTAGTGACCAGGGGCCTCATGTATAACGCTGTTCGTAGAACTCACACTATAATATGGCGTAAGCACAAAAGCCGAAATGTGCTTACGCACAGAAAAATCCAGATGCAGGAATCTGTGCGTACTCCAACTTCCACGTTCTTCCGTTACATAAATCCCGATCAGCGTGAAAACTAACGCCGTGCACGCGCATTATGTAACGCCCCAAATCCTCCCAGAATTACGCCTCTTTGAATATGCAAATCAATATAAATCGCCCTTAAGCGCAGCCTTCTGTGAAAAGACAATGGGAAAAGCACGGGGGAAAATATAAGAATTTCAGCGAATACCAAGTGGAGGCAAAGGAAAAACATACTATTTGTTCAAATAAGCCGTGGTGTAATCAACAAAATGAAGTTGATCGAGTGACATAGCGTGTTGGAGAAACTTGAAAGCTCACATTCACAAAATCGCACAGTGCCGGAAATAAAAAGAAGTCGCATATCAAAGTCGCCGTGAAAAGCCGAGTTGTAGCCCACCGTCTGAGTGTCATATGAAAGCTTATTAGGGTACAGAGAAAAAAGGCACACGGTGGGGAAAAAGCACGAAATGTCAACTTCAATCTCGACATTTCCACTTTAATCACGTAGTTTATTTTGTCATTTAGTAGAACATTATAAACTTCATCTTAAAATCGTTTAATTAACCAGTTTCTCAAATCACATCGTAATTAAAGTAGCACGTTAAATGCTTTGTTTTGTATTTGATCTTCTACTCGTATGTGTCTATGTGTGTGAATCACTACTTGCTTCTTAAACCGGCTCTCTTCCTCCAACTGGACACAGAGTCCATTACATTTGTGATATTACAGCTCTCTGAATAACTAAAATACTGAGATGTATACGTGATGTCATTTTCATGATGATAGGAGTTAAAGCACATTATTAAACATGAGTTTCATGAGCCTCGTGCTCATGACAAGCATTTATCTTTTGTCAAAATTTGTCTCTGCGTTTTTAGCTGTGTTGTTATTTTCTCTTTCTGTTTTATATTCAATATATATTGGCGTAGCCGTCACTGCAGTCCTTGCTTTTCTTTCCCCAAGTAACCAATCGCCATACAATCAGCTCTGTAATAGACGTTAAGCCATCTGTAAGCTTAGCGCCGATTCTTCAAAACGTTTAAAGAACATTGAAATATCTTCGTAGTACATGTTTAATTATTCTATCCTTAAAGACACTCCAAGTGAAGAATATAGATTATTTAAATGAAGTTAAAGTTTTATGTGTATAATTTAACAAACATATTTTGCTGCATTTCACCTTAAAAATGATATCGTCATCATATGTAAATACGCGCTTTATAAAGTGTCTCAGGTTGTGTGATATTATAACTGTAGTGCAAGTTTACAGTGGGGTGATTGTACTTATAAGTACTAACAGTTCTACAAGGAGCAATTGATTGAGTGCGTTTAAAGTTCTTGGGATGAAACTGTTTTGAACCGCGAGGTCCGTACAGGAAAGACTTTAAAACGTTTTGCAGTGGCTGAGACAGCGTGTCCTTAAAGCTGTATATCGATAATTCTCTTTCCGATCAGCTGCTGCTGTGATTCACACTCAGATACAGTGATATAAATACTCCGAGTGGTGCAGTGAGAGTAATATGGAAAAAGATGATCGGCTGTGGCAACTCCTAACGGGAGGAGCTGAAAGAAGAAGAAGAAGAAGAAGAAGTGAGAGTAACAACGCTAAAGCAGTTATGGTATTTGGAATACTATGGCTGTTCCCTGGACCATTATATTGTTACGAGTTAATTACAATCAGATGCGTTACACTAATAAACAATATGCGGTTAGTTTCAGTGTATTTATAAAGCCGCATCATGAAAATAATGAGTAATCACACAAGAACAGTAGCACTGCTTTGATGCTGGGTGCCACCAGTCTGCAAAACCGAGCGGAGAACTTGCGTACAACAAGACATGAGGTACCGTGGAAAAGTGCGTGGCTTTACGCCAAGTGTAGGTTTTATACATCGCGATTTGAACGTGGAAAAGTTCTTACGCAACATTTCTGTGCGTACGCACCGTTTATACATGAGGCCCCAGTTCTTTGCTGCTAATTAACTTCTTTTGTTTTAATTCACTTGACTCAGGCCCCTTAGTTGCTTCTTTTACCTTAATTAGCTGCCAAACAATAATGAGACACAAAACGAGCTGCCACATGACCAGCTAACCACAGTATCTGAAAATGAAGAAAGGTGAAGATAACCTCAGTAAGGTTGATCTCTCAGGTCACCAAAACACTGTGAGGATGTTCTTTGGATAAAGCAGAAAATCAACAGTTTTGGGAATGTCTGCAGTGGCAGAATGAGAGCAGCAATAAGCCATGGAATTAAATAACAGGCTTAATTAACAACAAGACTCGGCTTCTCATTAAGAAACTGGTTGGAGTGAAATTGGCTGGAGTTTGAAGCCCCGATTTAGCTGCTCATCTGTTGCCTTGTTTAACATCTAATTTCTGTTTGGCTGTCATTTAATGAAGAAATGAATCAACGGAGAGGACTGAATCCTTAAAAACTGGGGACAAGGAGTTAATTAAAAGGAATTAATTAGCAGTGAAAACTGGTCACTGATTAGGAAAAGGATTAGAATGAAAACCCTGCAGCCACTGCAGCCCTCCAGGCCTGGAGTTCGACGCCCCTGCTCTAAGGTAATCAATTACATTACGATTTTCAAAATTTTGGGCTATTCCTTTGATTCTAGGAGAAATAGCAGCATACTTCTTGTTTCTGTGATTGCCTGGTTTACCAGCAATTAGGTTTAGTCACAATGCAAAATTAACACTACTGTGAGAATGTAATACACGATGTGGTGAGAGGTGATGCAACAATTTAGATATTGTGCTGTCTGCGAGGTGTTGATGGTTCTTCAGCATGGCCACGCACCACCGATAATCAGGCGTCGAAAATCGGAAACACACGTCTTCAAACGGCCGTAGTGCTGGCAAAAAAAACGTGCGAAATCCAGTACAATCGTACAATACTATATCACATAACACGGATTCAATTTTAAGTACAATACTCACCTTTTATGGAGGCAATCACGCCTACTATTTTCAGTGGAACACCTTGATCTGTGAGTCGTATAAGAACACTACCTGAGAGAACGTTTTGTATTTTCAATGTTGGGTAAGGTTTATAAAATTTTTAATTGCAATTGTAAATAAGTACATAAATACCAGGGCAAAATATACTGGTGGCAAAATCTGGATGGGGGGAGATGGGTTGAAAATTACCGGGGCCAAATGTTGGGGGCAACTTATCCAGACGCCAGCAGGGTCCACAGCTTGGATCAAAAGACCAGTTTTTAAATAAATAATCATTGCGAGGGGCATGGCAGTGTGGCCAGAGCGGTTCACTTAAGTGCACAGGTGAGGAGTCGTCTGTATCCGTAATTGATGCCGGAGCTGCTAATCACCACACCTGAGCCACGTCCCCATAATAAATAGGAGAAGCGCGAGGTGGAAGAGGAGAGAAGAGAAAAGTAAAAGACTGGAGAGTGAGAGATATCTATCTAAATCTATCCATTCGTTATATAGTGCCTTTTTACATCTATCTATCTATCCATTATATAGTGCCTTTCATATCAATCTATTATATAGCACCTTTCACATCTTTTATATAGTGCCTTTCATATCTATCTGTCTATCTATTATATAGCACCTTTCATATCTGTCTATTATATAGCACCTTTCATATCTGTCTATTATATAGCACCTTTCATATCTATCTATTATATAGTGCCTTTCATATCTATCTGTCTATTATATAGCACCTTTCATATCTGTCTATTATATAGCACCTTTCATATCTATCTATTATATAGTGCCTTTCATATCTATCTGTCTATCTATCTGTCTGTCTAACATGTGAGTCGTCACCACCCCGTCCACATACACAGACACAGCCACGCATTTCCACTGAACGGCTCCTCTGCTATCATCAAGTGATTGTGCATCGCAAGTTCAAAGCACTGAGTCAGTTTTACCCAATTAGTTATGATTAACAAAATTAAAAAGCAATAAATTAAGATTCTGCAGTCTTCGGAAAAGACCCTTATGAAAAGATTACAGAGAATATGTGAAAAGTAATTTAAGAGGAGCGCTTATACCGAGTTTTAGCCTGAGGGAGAAGTAGTCTGTATGATACGCTCCTTAATATTTTGTTTTGCTGTTCCATAAAATTTCCTCCTCTTATTATGTAACTCAAACATTAACAGCACATCAGTGGTCTCGTCTAAACTCTTAATTAACGTGTTAGAAAGAATTGGAGATTTTTGCATTATTTGCCAACAGCATCTCACGCTTTATTCATTTCTCCTTTCAGCAGTTTGCCTGTTTAAAGGTCAACAACGGCAGCGTGTATTGAATGCGCTGAGCGTTTTCTTTTTCTCTCAATGCGTCTTATATCTTTCCGTGATCTGATTCATTTTTGTTGTTCCCTTCTTTGCAGTACATGCACTCTATGCCCACTTTATCAGGTTCACCTGCCTATCAATGCAAATCACCTGCTCCTTCCAAACAGCCAATCACAAGGCTGCACCTCCGTCTCTACAGCATGCAGAGCTGGTCAGGAGCTTCAGTTGTGGTTCATCCAAACACCAAGATGGATGAGATGTGTGATTGAAGACTTACTTAGGTGCAAATTCAATTGAAAGCTCAGCTTCTGCTTGTTTTTACTGACTGATCTTAGCACTTACTCCACAGTCTAAGTGATGACGACCATTGTGAAAGACAAGTCAGGGAGAGGAGAGCCAAAGAAAAGTTGGGGTGCCAACCAGGTCATCCTATTTAATGCCAGTGTCCAAAACAAAGAGCAGAAATGAGCTTGCGGTGGTGCAATGGAAAACAGATGCAATATCTGCCTCTTAAACATCAGCGGCTTCTCTAAATTATTGGGTCTCTCAAGCAGGTCCGAGTCTGGGGGATCAGTCATACAGGACATAGTTCCTGTGATTGAGATGCCATCTTCTGGGAGTCCTCGGATTTATATCTGCCCACCTGGAAGAGGCGTGGCTTAGCTGAGTGGGGACAGGTGGGAGGCGTGGCTCTGTAGCCTGAGAACAGAGATGGTATTGTTAGCATTGGCACCCCCTCTTGTCCAAGCAAGTTAATGCAAACCTTAACTGATCCTGGAAGGAGATCCTCAGGCACCCACGCGTGACACCATGTTGGTGTCAGATGTGGTGCTCCCAGCTGCCTTCTTATCAGGTCTCTAGAGGTTACAGAGAAAGTGGGTGGAAAATAAAAACATTTAGTGAGTGGAAGTTCTCTTAGTGAGAACAGCCAGATAACAGCGCTCCATAATGGTGGTCTTCAGACCATACTCGGACCTTTTCACATTTTACACATTGTGTTATGTTGCAGCTGTGCTCCCCATCAAATCCATCAACACTCAGGATCCCATAATGGCAAAGCAAAAACAGCATTTTATTTACAAATGTATTAAAAATTCTCAAGGGCAAATGAGACAAAGGAGTCCCTAAGAATCGTTGGCCACCGCGTCTACTGCAATGGTCCAAGACATGAACAAAGGTGAGTGTGCAGTGGCCCAACAGAAAGGAGGAGGCATATCAGATGTCTTCCAAACCTTTTCTAAAGTTTCAGCTTTCTTGAGTGTAAATCCAACATCTCAATCATAAATGACTTTTATCTTTAGGTTTGTATGGCTTCACCCAGAAGATCGGGGATCCAATGATAATGGCAGGGCTTAAGTGCTCTCAACGGGTGGCTTCTCAGAGTTGCAGAGGAGCAAAGAGTCACTTGCACGTGACTGCCACCCAAACCACAATGCCCCAGATCCTTATGGCTCTTCCTGCAGGTGATGGGCCCACTGAAGGAGGGTCCCATGTTGCTCATTTGAACTGTACCTGGATGGGCCCCTCTTTAATTAAGGTCCGGCCACCAGGCACCCACTTATGAGCGTCACTGCTCCGGCCTGGCTCCAGTATCTCTTTTCCAGGCAATGTTACGGGGTCCTTGGTAATTCTTCTCCTAAAGGTCATGTGACCTGCGCTTTGTCTGAACCCTCACCTCAACAACAACATTTATTTATATAGCACATTGTCATACAAACAGTAGCTCAAAGTGCTTTACATAATAAAGAATAGAAAAATAAAAGACACAATAAGAAAACAAAATAAATCAACATTAATTAACATCGAATAAGAGTAAGGTCCAATGGCCAGGGGACAGAAAAAACAAAAATACTCCAGACGGCTGGAGAAAAAATAAAATCTGTAGGGATTCCAGACCATGAGACCGCCCAGTCCCCTCTGGGCATTCTACCTAACATAAATGAAACAGTCCTCTTTGGATTTAGGATTCTCACGGAAGGGCTTGATGATGATGATGGTCACGTAGACTTCTGCCTTTTAATCCGTCCATCATTGTTGGAGCATCATGAAGCTTTGAGTAGGAAAAAGAAACAGAAAAGAGAGTAGGGGTCAGTACGGATTTTAGAGCCACCAAGAGTAATTATTATGAGGAATTGAACATACAGAGTATCAGGATTAAGTTAAATTAATTAAATGAAGTTATAAAAGGCCATGTTAAAGTAATGTGTTTTCAGCAGTGTTTTAAAGTGCTCTACTGTATCAGCCTGGCGAATTCCTATTGGCAGGCTATTCCAGATTTTAGGTGCATAGCAGCAGAAGGCCGCCTCACCACTTCTTTTAAGTTTTGTTCTTGGAATTCTAAGGAGACACTCATTTGAGGATCTGAGGTTACGATTTGGAATATAAGGTGTCAGACATTCCGATATATAAGATGGGGCGATTATTTAAGGCTTTATAAACCATAAGCAGAATTTTAAAGTCAATCCTGAATGACACAGGTAACCAGTGTAGTGACATCAAAACTGGAGAAATGTGTTCGATTTTCTTTTCCTAGTTAGGATTCTAGCAGCTGCATTCTGCACTCGTTGCAAACGATTTCTGTCTTTTTTGGGTAGTCCTGAGAGGAGTGCATTACAGTAATCTAGTCGACTGAAAACAAACGTGAACTAATTTCTCAGCATCTTTCAGTGATATAAGAGGTCTAACTTTACTTATGTTTCTTAAGTGAAAAATGCTGTCCTAATGATCTGATTAATATGTGATTTAAAATTCAGATTACAGTCAACAATCACCCCTAAGCTTTTTACCTCCGTCTTGACTTTTAATCCTAATGTATCCAGTTTATTTCTAATAGCCTCATTGTATCCATTATTGCTGATCACTACATTTCAGTTTTCTCTTTATTTAACTTGAGAAAATTACTATTCATCCATTCTGAGATACAAGTCAGACATTGTGTTAGTGAATCAATAGAATCGGGTCATCAGGTGCTATTGATAAGTACAGCTGTGTGTCATCAGCATAGCTGTGGTAGCTCACGTTGTGCCCTGAGATAATCTGACCTAACGGAAGCATGTAGATTGAGAATAACAGCGGACCCAGGATAGAGCCTTGTGGAACACCATATTGGATATCATGTGTCTTGAGTTGTAATTCCCACAACTAACAAAATATTTTCTCCCTGTCAGGTAGGATTCAAACCAATTTAAGACACTGCCAGAGAGGCCCACCCATTGACTAAGGCGATTTCTAAGAATGTTGTGATCAATGGTGTCAAATGCAGCACTCAGATCTAAGAGGATGAGAACAGATAAATGGCCTCTGTCTGCATTTACCCGCAAGTCATTTACTACTTTAACGAGTGCAGTTTCTGTGCTGTGATTTGTTCTAAAACCGACTGAAATTTATCAAGAATAGCATGTTTATTTAGGTGGTCATTTAACTGCATAATGACTGCCTTCTCCAGAACTTTACTTAAGAAGGCAGGTTAGAGATGGGTCTAAAATTTTCAAGAGCTGAGGGTCAAGATTATGTTTCTTAAGTAGGGGTTTAACTACAGCAGTCTTAAGACAGTCTGGGAAGACCCCCGTATCTAATGACGAATTTACTATGTCAAGAACATTATCAATTAGCACGCCTTTGAAAAACCTTGTTGGTATTGGGTCAAGGACGCAGGTGGAGGGTTTTAATTGAGATATTATTTTTGTAAATCAGGTAAATCTATCCTAGTGAAAGAGTTTAATTTGTTTATAACAGGATGCTGGGGTTTAGGAGGATCCTTAGTGTTGGAGGGATATACTATGTTATTTCTAATATCATTAATTTTTGATTGAAAATACAGCGACAGCCTCACAGGTTTCACTGGAAGCACTTAGGAGGCATTCCTTTGAGTTACCTGGGTTTAGTAGGCGATCAATTGTAGAAAATAAGACTCTGGGATTACTAGCATTGTTATTTATAATCTTAGAGAAATAGCAGCGTCTCTCAAGACGGACAGTGTTATTGTATTCTGTTATTTTGACTTTTAATATTTCATGGTGGATAGTAAGTTTAGTCTTCCTCCATTGACGCTCAGCTCTACGGCATGTTCTCTTTAAATCAGACACTCTTTGGGTCTTCCATGGTATAACAATGCTAGAAGATTTTTTCACTGTCTTTTCAGGTGCAACTATGTCAACAGCAGCTCTCACTTTAGAATTAAATCTTTCCACCTTACTATTTACATTGTCCTCGCTATTATAGCTGGCACTATAAACGGACTGATTGCTTAGAATGTTTGTAAGTTTTAAAGCTGCTGCCGAGTCAAAGAAGCGTTTTTAACAATATGCTTCTCATGAGTGTTTTTTATCATTATTTCTATATTAAAAAGTAGAAGAAAATGGTCTGATAGACCAATATCAATGATCTGTTTTATATCAACTTTCAGTCCTTTAGTAATCACTAAGTCTAACGTATGACCTGCTTTATGTGTAGGCTGATTTATGAGTTGTCTCAAATCAAAAGAATCCAGGAGGTTCATAAATTCTTTTACTTTTAGATCACACTGATTATCTATATGAAAATTAAAGTCGCCAACTATTAGGAGTGTGTCATAGTTAGTAATTAAAATTGACATTAAGTCAGAGAATTCCTCAAAAAAAGACGCGTTATATTTAGGAGGTCTATACACGGATAGTACTAGAACTTGAGAATCTCCATGGATAACAACGGCGAGATACTCAAAGGACTTGAACTTACCAAAACTGACATCTTTACATTTTAACCGGCTCAAGTAAATTTTCGCCAATCCGCCACCCCTTTTTCCCTGGCGGTCTGCACGAGAAACTGTAATCCGGAGGCGCAGATTCGATTAAAACAGCCGCGCCGTCTGAGCTAAGCCACGTTTCACTAAATGCAATAAAATCTATTTTTTTATTACTAATAAGGTCAACTTGCTTTAGATGAAACCTACCACAAGGAATTTCCCCAGACGACATACTGTAACTCCTCGGGTCATTGTGACACACAAACTCCCTCCACCATGATAAGGTTCAGCCTTAGAGATAGGGTGAGGAGCACATAGTAGAGCTACTGTTCCTCTTCATCAAAATGAGCCAGCTGAGATGGAGCAGAAAATAGGGTTAGGGTGCCACCTGGACTCCTCCCTATGGATGTGTTTCGGTCATGTCCAACCAGGAGGAGATCTCAGAGCACACACCTAGGAAACACTGGAGAGAATTTATGGAGTTGGAGTGAGGTGGCGGAGAAAATGGAAGTCTGGACATCTTTGCCTAGACTGTTGCCCCTGCAACACAGATTGGAAAAGTGGTAGAAAATGAATGGATGGATGGATGCACATAAGTTTGTTTTAATCAAAATCCATACATAATTTGTCCATTCATTTTCCACTCCTACCAGGCCAGCTCCTCCCAAGTCTGAATCTTGGGCTTCGTGGAGCTCTCCCTTTTCAACCTAAACCAGAAGGACTTTCAGTATCCAATCATTGCCTTTGGGCCCATTTCATTGAGAGGAAGTTGGGGAGGTCCCAACCTTGGTGATTTTATCCAAAGGCCTCTCTGTCATTTCATCATTCCATCATTCTTCCTTTGTGATTTCAGCCCATGACCACTCAATCATTTCATCGAGTGGCTGGGTCCACCTTGGTGATTTCAGCCAGAGGACAATCAATTGTTTTATTGAATTGGGGTCTTCCCATTGGAGATTGTTTTAATTCAGTCAGTGGGGGGATCTCCTTTTTGATTTCAGCCTTTGGCCACTCAATTGTTTCATCGAGCAGTTGGGTCCTCCATCTTGTTGAATTCTGACCATGGACACCTGATCATTTCATTGAGTGGGGAGGTCTCCACCTTGGTGACTTTAGCACAAGGCCACTCAATTATTTTATTATTCCTCATTTGTGATTGACTGCAGACAATCGATTGTTTCATCAAGCAAGGGCCAGTCCTTCACTTTGCTGATTTCAGCCCATGGATGCCTGATCATTTCATCGAGCATCGAGCAGGGAGGTCTCCACCTTGGTGATTTTAAACAAAGGCCTCTATCATTTCATCATTCCATCATTCCTCCTTCATGATTTCAGCCCATGGCCACTCATTCGTTTCATCGAGTGGTTGGGTCCACCATCTTGTTGAATTCAGACCAGCGCCACCTGAACGTCTCATTGAGCAGGGAGTGGGGAGGGCTCCATCTTGGTGATTTCAGCCCCATTCCACTCAATTATTTTATCAAGCAGCGGGGGCGATTTCAGCCTGCAGACGACCAATTGTTTTATCGAGTTGGGGGATGTGGGGGTGTGTTGCCATTGGAGATTGTTTTATTCAGTCAGTGGAGGGATCTCGCTTTCTGATTTCAGCCTGTGGCCACTCAATTGTTTCATTGAGCAGTTGGGTTCTCCATCTTGTTGAATTCTGACCATGGACACCTGATCATTTCATTGAGACAGGAATGGGAAGGTCTCCGACTTGGTGACTTTAGCACAAGGCCACTCAATTATGTGATCATTCCCCATTTGTGACGGCCTGCAGACAATTGATTGTTTCATCAAGCAAAGGTTAGTCCTTCATTTTGGTGATTTCAGCCCATGGACACTTGATCATTTCATCGAGCGGGGAGATCTCCATCTTGGTGATTTCAGCCCAACGCCACTCAATTGTTTTAATCAAGCAGCAGGGACAGTTTCAGCCTGTGGATGATCCATCATTTTATCGAATTCTTACTTCCCATTAGAGATCGTTTGATTCAGTCAGTGGCAGGGAGGGGGTCTCCCTTTGTGATTTCAGCCTGTGGCCGCTTGATTGTTTCATCGAGCAGTTGGGGACCTCCATCTTATTGAATTCTGACCATGGACACCTGGAATGGGGAGGTCTCCAATTTGGTGATTTTTAGCCCAAGGCCACTCAGTCATTTCGTCATTACCTCTTTTGGGACTTCTGGCAGAAAATAACTTGTTTCATCGAGATGGAGGAGCTGGGAGAGCTGGTGACTTTAACCCAAGGCAACTCAATTATTATCTAGCAGCAGGAGTGATTTCAGCCTGTGGACGATCCATTGTTTTATCGAGTTTTTACTTCCCATTGGATATCGTGTGATTCAGTCGGTGGCGGGGGGTGTGGGATCTGGGGTATGGGGTTCTGGGTGTGTTGTTGGGGTCTCCCTTTGTGATTTCAGCCTGTAGCCACTCAATTGTTTCATCGAGCAGTTGGGGACCTCCATCATGTTGAATTCTGACCATGGACACCTGGAATGGGGAGGTCTCCATCTTGATGATTTTTAGCCCAGCGCCACTCAGTCATTTTGTAATTCCACCCTTCGCGATCTCCTGCAGAAAATAACTTGCTTCATCAATCAGGGAGATGGAAGGGTCTCCACCTTGGAGACTTTAACCCAAGGCACTTGATTGTTTTATCAGTTCCCCTTTCATACCCATGGCCCATGGACACTTGATCATTTCATCAATTAGGGAAGGGCTCTGTCTTTTAAATTTCAGTCCGCAGACATTCGATCATTTCATCAAGTAGAGAGGGGTATGGGGGCCTTGATGATTTCAGCCAAAATTTTACAGACAGCCATTTCTCTGTGATGTTGTCACCCGGGGTGGTCCTCACACCCAGCACTCCCCTAGTGAAGCCACTGATGACATCATCTATTGGAAATATAATGCAGTGAGGATGATACAAATTCAGATCTTTCTGATACACGCCGTGAATTCAAGTAAAGAAGGCTTCCAATGGAAGGCTGGCTGCTGCCTTGTTACTCGTGATGACTCTGAATTAGATAAACAGGTCAGAAACAGAATGGAGAGAAGAGGTTGAATCTTTTAATTACACACAACACGAGAACAGCAAAGGCAGTGTGACAGCTCGATGCTCCGGTAAGGCGGCCCATGCCGCTGATCCGTCAGGGGGAGTGGGGGGGGGGGCGCCAGTTTGATCGCATTACACATGCAGGGCTCCTTATCTGTATGAACAGCACACCCAGACCTCCTGGGCACTGCTTTGTGAAAGCTGTTTATCATTTGCTAACAGAGTCCCAGGGCTCTTCCAGATGCCATTATAAATAAGCCCATTTCCCTCACAATTCCGAGTTCTGAGCTGCTGTCTTTGGGCAGCTCGTTGTGAGATAAATGTCGGTCACGGCTTTTAAAGACAAACCCTCTCCTGCAGTTTCTTCTAGGAAATGTAACAACTTTCCGTGCGGCATCCACTGTTGGTGTTTGGCTCATCTGTTGAGGATAATTTGCAATTTTATCTACCCGTCTAATCATGATCAAACTGGCGTAATCCAGTTCAGGGGTTGCAGGGTGAAATTTTCATAACGTATCTTCATTAAAAATAATAAAAAAAAAAAAAAACGTATTTTAAATTCAGGTGATGGCTTTGTAAGCTGATAAACAATTTTTGCAAATCCTGAAGCCTAGTGGTCTCTTCAGGGAATAAAGTGCTAGCGTAGAAAAGACGGTATAAAGTAAAGAGAGGAATAATGTTGAACTGAATTAATCTCGATGAGAAAAGGCTAGGTCACATTGGGTGACTTCTCCTGCAGTCTTCTGTGGTAGCCTTCATTTAAATTATCTTAGCGAGTCAGAGGCCTTTACTGTATGTCTTGTAGGCTTCTTTGGTGACCTTATTTTCCGCTTTAATGTGTAGACTTGACTAAAATGCACTTACTGCTCTGTGGTCAGTCAGATATGCTACTTCAGTGCAGCACTTCCTCCCTCCCCTTCCCTTCTTTATCAGTATAACCTCAGGCTCTTGGACAGAAAGAACAGGCAGCAGATAGAGCTACACTTTTAACTATTGTAAGTGCTGTGGAGGACATACAGGCATCCCGACCAGTATGGGGACTGAGTTTTTGCCCTAACAGGATGACATAATGGGAGGATTGCAGGATTGGAGATACAATCCAGCCAGAACACCCTATGATCTTCATCCCGGCTGAGATCAAACTGTAATAAATGGAATGAGTAAATGTGGACACTGGGTGCAGTTCATTCTCTCACTCAGGTTACGATTTAGAACAATCTAGACGAGAACAGGCCATTCAGCCCAACAAAGCTCGCCAGTCTTATCCACTTGTTTCCTTCAAGAAAACATCAAGTCGAGTTTTGAAAGTCCCTAACGTCTTACTGTCTACCACACTACTTGGTAGCTTATTCCAAGTGTCTATCGTTCTTTGTGTAAAGAAAAACTTCCTAATGTTTGTGTGAAATTTACCCTTCACAAGTTTCCAACTGTGTCCCCGTGTTCTTGATGAACTCAATTTAAAATACAAGTCTCGATCCACTGTACTGATTCCCTTCATAATTTTAAACACTTCAATCATGTCACCTCTTAATCTTCTTTTGCTTAAACTGTAAAGGCTCAGCTCTTTTAATCTTTCCTCATAATTCAACCCCTGTAGACCTGGAATCAGCCTAGTCGCTCTTCTCTGGACCTTTTCTAGTGCTGCTATGTCCTTTTTGTAGCCTGGAGACCAAAACTGTACACAGGACTCCAGATGAGGCCTCACCAGTGCATTATAAAGGTTGAGCAGAACCTCCTGTGACTTGTACTCCACAGATCAAGGCGCTATATAACCTGACATTCTGTTAGCCTTCTTAATGGCTTCTGAACACTGTTGGGAAGTTGAAAGCTTTGAGTCCACTATGACTCCTAAATCCTTCTCATAAGGTGGACTCTCGATTTTCCGACCGCCCATTGTGTATTCAAACCTAATATTTTTACTTCCTATGTGTAATTCTTTACATTTACTGACATTAAATTTCATCTGCCACAAATCTGCCCAAGCCTGTATGCTATCCAAGTCCTTCTGTGATGATATAACGGATTTCAAATTATCTGCTAATCCACCTATCTTGGTATCATCTGCAAACTTAACCAGCTTGTTACTTATATTCCTATCTAAATCATTTATATATATTAAAAATAGCAATGGCCCTAGCACTGACCCCTGTGGAACACCACTCTTAACTCAGAAGGTGGCAGTGTTCCTCAAGGGTCATCCCAAGGAGGACATCTGCAGCATTGCATGGGGTTTGGAGTGCGGAGCCATCAGGGTCCTCGGGTGTTACTTCAGTGCAGCACTTCCCCATCCCTTCTTTATCAATATAACCTCAGGCACTTGGAGAGAAAGAGCTACACTTTTAACTATTGTCAGTGCAATGGAGAACATACAGGCATCCTGACCAGAATGGGGACTGAGTTTTTGCCCTAACAGGATGCCATAACGGGAGGATTGCAGGACTGGAGATACAATCCAGCCAGAACAACCCTATGATCTTCATCCTGGCTGAGATCGAACTGTAATAAATGGAGTAGGTAAATGTGGACACCAGGAGCAGTTCATTCCCGCTCACTCAGAAGGTGGCAGCTATCCTCAAGGGTCATTCCAAGCAGGACACCCACAGCGTTGCAAGGGGATTGGATTGCAGCCCCATCAGGGTCCTCAGGTGCCACCAGAGGGCACTGCCAGTGGAGGACAATGCTGGTCTCCATGCTACCCAGAAGTTCTCGCAACATGTAGTATGGTGACAGTGGATGCAATCCTGGGTCCTGCTTGAAAAGAAGCCCACCACCCCACATTGTGGAAATAGAATCAGGGGACAGAAGGTGACACTCTTGGCAGAAGAATTTAATAAAATATCGTATTTGCTATTGATCTTTTGATGTGTGATTATTGGAAAAGTGTGGCAGAGAAATAAATATCTTTTATTTGATCCCAGAATTGTGCTGGGCATTACTGTGTCTGGTGGTTACACTGTGTATTACAGGTAATACATTTTATTATAACTACTGTCATAGAAATAGAATGTGGCTTTGTAAACCAAGACTTAACAAACCTGATAACGCTACACATGGTGCATTAACTTACAGTTGCACTCAGTTCTCCTCGGTCAGCTCCTCATCTGCACATCCATCTTCTTCAGGTCATCATCTGGTCTGCTTTCATCAGGATACAACATGGCAGAGATAGCATGCCTTTGCAAGCCTCTCACTTGTGTGTAGCTCCCGACACACACACACACACACACACACACACACACACACACCTTCCTAGACCATTCACCAATGGAGTAGCTCAGGCACAGCCCCCCAACTTGTCAGCATCCTTCAAAAACAACAACCAAGAAACCAATAAAACTTGCCCTTTCTGTTAGAGGCATCCAGCAATTCAATCATAAAGGACCGACATTCCTGAAGTTTTTAGGGGTAGAGAAAACTTCCATTGTTCTTTAAACATTACAACAAGTAAAATAGATAATTCTACAAAGAAAGAAAATATTTATCAACTTGTATGCAACATATCAAACCACAAAAGAGGCAATCGACGACACAAGCCGGTGAAGTCGGTCAAGTAATGTGACCTAGCCGGCGACTCACCCCAACACGTCTGTGACTCACGGGTTTGACTTTGTCTTTGGTTGTGGCGGTGGGCTGTGTGATGGGCAGTAAGTAGTGCGAGACGTTGGGACCTCACAAACAGAAAAGGGGCTCATCTGCCCGAAGTCACGTGTTTTATGTACCACGACAGAATGGAAAAAGGCAGAGACTGCGGTTGAACTCGCCATACCTGTTAACTTTTCATTCAGAGTAGACTCCATCAGGTAGAGCGTTCTTGTCCGGCACGACCGCACTGGGAGGTCAGCATTTGACGGTGCAGGTCCTGCTCCATGCTCCCTCAAACCCAACACCGTCAGTATTGGAGCCGGATGAGCTGGTCTGATGGGGACAAATCAAACTGAGCAAGGGGATGGTGCAGAAAGGTGCAACCGTGCTTTTATTAAAAACCAAAATCAAAACCAGCTTCCAAATAAATATTGCAGTGCTGAAAGTTGAATAGATAATCCATAAATAAGTAAAAAAATCTAAAACAAGGCTAAAACACTTGCAGCAGACATAAGGGCAAATCAGCCAATCTCTCCAGCTCACCCAAGGTTTGCTCAGCTGAAGAGACTTCTCTTCCTCTAGCTACCGGCCCCCATCTTGGCTGCCTTCTCCAGTGTCTGCCAGACCCCTCGGGGTCAGTTGTCCGCCACCTTCACTTCTCACACATGCAGTTGTCCCTCAAATCCCTAGGCAGGACGCCACCTCGACTGAACCCACTCCTCAAAATAATCAGTGGGCGCGATCCTGTCCCTCGAGCGCCGATCACTCGCTCTAACGCGGGACCCCTGACCGCGTTGACCTCTCTCATTCAACGGGCTGGCTCATCCACTCTCTTTTCCCCAATGCTGCCAACTCTGCCATACCCACCCAGGTGTGTCGGGAGGCGGGAGGGTAACACTCACCTGGAGGAACAAAAGGTGAAAGAAAACGACCGTGTACTACTTGGGATTGTGGCGTTCGGACCTTGTACTTCAGGAGGCGGAATTGTGATTAATTAAAGAACGGTGTACAATGTGTGCTGTTTAACTTGGGTCATTTATGTGATTCGTATGTGACGTTGTGGATGGGTCCAAAAGCCACCAACTTAAATTCTGGCACATTCAGCCCTGGCGATTAAACGTATTTCTGAATCTGACTTGGACTAAGCCAACTGAAGAAGTTCATGACATTAATGAAGAAGTAATGGACAGCAAGCCATGGCAGCAGGTAGTTAGTCATTTTTCTGACATACCTGAAATGAGCGGCGCTTTTAATAGAAGAAAATTACCTGCGATTTCCTGTCTGCTGCCATTAGGTGTGATAACTTCACTAACAGAATAACTTTGAGTCGCCAAGTCTTGAAATATAAAAATCAGACTTGTTGGGTATATTTGAAGTACCCCAGTTATCTTTGAATCAGTTTCTTCCCATGCAGTGGTTTTGAAATCTGATGCAATACGCTTTGGAGAAATTTAATAAAACTCACCACCCCGCCTCCTCACCTGCCATGCTGATAACATCGGCACCCACGTCCCTCTTCATTAGCGTCCATTTCTTCTGCGCTCCCACTTTGTCTCGTGATTTTCTTCTTACCAGGTTACCACACTGACTCTCCACTTGCTGGATGTCCCAGATTTTAATGTTTTGGGTCCATCTTTCAGTTTTTTCTTGATGGTATCAAATTTCTCAGCTGAGGATTTTCTTTTACAGATGTGTGAAGAAGTAAGTGCCCCCTCTTTCTAATACTATCATTTTATAGGTTTATAAGGTCTGTGGTATATTGCCGGCCATTCATCCCGGCCAATACCCCCACACTAATAATGATAATAATTCTTTACATTTATATAGCGCCTTTCTCACTACTCAAAGTGCTCTCCACACAGGAAGCAAACCCACAATCTCCTTACTGCAAAGCAGCAGCACTACCACTGCGCCACCTGTAGCTCTGCTACCTGCTCTAAGTAATCAATGTAGACCTCAACATTAACATTTACAGTGCACCATCTATGGGAATGGATTTTCTAATTCATGTCTTAATAAAACGCATTGCACTTTCATTTTCCAACAAATGGCTCATCACAAACATTTGTATTAATAAAATGCATCACTACAAATGTTTGCGATGCAACATAGTGATACATTTTATTAATACATGAATTGATGCATGAAATGTTTGTGATGCGCCATCTGTTGGAATGACAAAGACACAGTGACCAAATGGTACACAGACACAAAGACACTTATCCTTTTGTAAAGGTGGCTTTGGTAGGGGATTCATAAAGAAAAGTTAAGGGATGAAATGCACCACGTGTAGAAATGACAAATGTAATCAATTTTATTACTACAAATGTTTGTGATGCACCATTTGTTGGAATGACAAAGACATAGCAACCAGACATACACATAGATGCACTGACAGGTATCCCTTCACTAAGGTGAATTTGGTAGGGGATTCATAAATGCAGTGCATTATGCCATTGCACATGTTTGTAATGCACCATTTGTTGGAATGACAGAGACACAGCAACCAGATGGATATACAGACAGTCACGCAGACAATTATCTTTTCATTAAGGTGAACTTGGTATGGAATTACTAAAAGCAGTGCTAAGGACTGTAATGCACCAACTGTTGGAATGACAAATGCAAAGAATTTTATTTCTACAAATGTTTTTATGACCTATCTGTTGGAATGAAAAATGCATTGTGCTACTACAAATGTTTGTGATGTGCCATCTGTTGGAATTGCAAAGCAAAGAATTTCATTTCTACAAATGTTTGTAATACACCATCTGTTGGAATGACAGAGACATAGCAACCAGACAGACAGAGAGATGGACAGACACTTATCCTTTCATTAAGGTGGATTTGGTATGGGATTTGTTAGTGTGTTGTCTGAATACTTTCTGAATCCACTGTAGACAGAGCGGATGCATTTCTGGATTTTCTATTCACATTCTTCCACTAGACATTTATTTCCCACAGAACATAAAACATCATTTATACCCCAATTTTTTCGACATATCTGTTAGATTAACTGATTCATAATATGCAAATGCAACCTTCAGTCTGCTGTGAATGAGCACCATGAACATTAATAACGGCTCCGTGGTGAGTCCATTTTTCTTTTTTTCTTTTTCCAGTTTTCAGAATGCACCAAAAGCAGCCAGTCGAGGTGGGTCAGACTTCTCATTTAGGATGCCTCCTTGACGAGGTGTTTCGGGCAGGCCAAACCAAAAGGAAACTGTGGGAAGACCTGGGACATGCTGGATTAGACCTCCCAGCTGGCCTGCAAACAGGAGTTGGAGATGGTGGTGGAAAAAAGGATCATCTGGGCATCTTTACTTAGTCCGCTGCCCCCATGATCTGGTCCTAGATAAGCAGCAGAAGATGGATAGATAGATGGATGGATGGGTTCAGTAAATGGTTGGATGGAGGGGATGGATGGATGGATGGATAAGTGGATGCATAGGTTCAGTCAATGGATGGATGGACAGGTTCAATAAATGGATAGATGGATTAATGGGAGGATAGATGGATAGGATGATGGATAGGCTCAGTAAATGGATAGGTGGATGGATGGATGGATGGATGGGTTGAGTAAATGGATGGATGGAGGGGATGGATGGATCGGTTCACTAAATGGTTGTATGGATGGATTGATGGATGGATGCATAGGTACGGTAAATGGACGAATGGATGTGTTAAGTAAATGAATGGATGGATGGGTTCAATAAATTAATGAATGGATGGATGGATGGGTGGCTGGATGGATGGGTTCAGCAAATGGATGGATGGTTGGTTGGATGGATGGGTTCAACAAATGGATAGATGAATAAATGGATGGATTCAGCAAATGTTTGGATGGATGGATGAATGGATGGATTCAGTAAATGGATGGATGGATGGGTGGGTTCTATAAATGGATAGATTAATGGACGGATGGGTTCAATAAATGGATGGATGGATGGATGGAAGGACAGATGGATAGATGGACAGATGGATGGACAGGTTCAGTAAATGGATGGATGGGTTCTGTAAATGGATGGATGGGTTCTGTAAATGGATGGATGGATGTGTTTAATAAATGGATATATAAATGGAAGGAAGGATAGATGGATGGATAAGTGGATGGATAGACTCAGTAAATGGATGGACGGATGTTACCGTAGGTGGGTGGCAGGGCGGCCCAGGTATTTTTCTGCTGCCTCCACATATGTAGGTTCGTGTCGCTCAAGACACTTTTGATGAGGGGTCTGCCCCGTCTCTTTGCTGGTTTTCTCCCACTTCTCCCAGACTTGTCTGCCTCTAATCTCACCATTAGGAGTGTATTATGCCACCCTTAGTTGTTTCCTTCCATGCACCTCCTGCTGCCAGGGTGGGCCTCAGGGCGCTCACTTCATTAACCCAAAGATGGATGCCACCATAGAAAACAATCTTTGCAGTTGAATTTATCAGGAAACGAAGATTGGAGGCCCCCAAAGCCAGACACCAACTAATAACGAGGCTCCCTTTAAAAGCTTTCTGCTGCCAGCCTTCTCCTTCGTCATTCACCGATGTCTCCGCAGCAGCACTTCATTCTCAGTTCTTTTTTTAGCGGTGGCTTTTCCTGACCTCTAATCACGGCGAGGTC
Source organism: Polypterus senegalus (assembly GCF_016835505.1). Taxonomy (NCBI): domain Eukaryota; kingdom Metazoa; phylum Chordata; class Cladistia; order Polypteriformes; family Polypteridae; genus Polypterus; species Polypterus senegalus. Next base: position 12,686,382 of record NC_053168.1, read on the forward strand.
GCCGCATGAAGGAAGCACTCCGTCTGGGACGCGAGATTGCAAGCTGTCACTTTTGAGAGCTTTTCCATTTGCTTTCCATTTCATTTTGCTTTCTCCCCCTGTTGAATATTGAAATCAAATTCAATATAAATCATCCATTAAGCTAACGATATTCATTAAACGATACTCCATAAGCACCAACAGAGCCGGCGTCAAGATGCTGCTGACAAGCCGGAGTATTAAATCCTAACGCGTTAGTTACGTCAGAAGCTTTTCCAAGACCTGCTTTTCCCCAGGCAGTCAAACACATGAATATTTCTGATTCAATTTCTGAGCTGACTTACAAGCTGAAGGATCTGCAGTGGCATTCGCGACTAAATCAACCCCCAGATCGAGATCGGAAACGACTCACTTCTGACTAGCATTCTTCTTCTGGCTCTGGCAGCAGCTCTTTGTTTGGGATTTGTTTTTCTTATTTTGCATTTGTGTTGATTATTATGATAAAGTGTACTGCAGCACAATAGATAAAGACAATTATGTCAGGTGACCAGGGGTGAGGCCTCTACCAGAGTGTTACAGGGCATGGTCTAGTCTCAAATGAGGCCATTCAGGACAGAGACATGGAGGAAGGGGAAGAAACCAAAAAGGGCAGGGACAAGGAAAAACAGAGACACCAGGGGGATCAAATTGAAATGGAGAAAAGTCGCCACTCTGCTGTTTGGTGTCATCGTGTGTCCCACACTGAACATGGACCAGAGAAAGTAAAGGAGTCATCTGAGTAGATCAGAAAGAAAAAACAATAGACCAGCATGTGAAAAGCAAAGGCTAGAAGACCACCTCCAAGTGGCAAGAGCTGCAATTATTATGAAGAAGTTGAAGGTCCATAGGACTGTAGCCAACCTCCCTAGATGTGGCCACAAGAGGAAAATCGACCTAAGAATGAGCAGAAGGATAACGAGAATGGCAGACAAAAAAATCCAAGGACAACTTCCAAAGAGATACAAGCTGAGCTCCAAGGTTGATGTCCATCAAAGTCTGCTCACACCATCACTAACTGGCACCCATCACTGTTTATTCTGTATTTAACAAAATGATTTAGAATTTTGATTCAACAGAATATTTATATACACTCACCTAAAGGATTATTAGGACCACCATACTAATACGGTGTTTGACCTTCAGAACTGCCTTAATTCTACGTGGCATTGATTCAACAAGGTGCTGAAAGCATTCTTTAGAAATGTTGGCCCATATTGATAGGATAGCATCTTGCAGTTGATGGAGATTTGTGGGATGCACATCCAGGATACGAAGCTCCCGTTCCACCACATCCCAAAGATGCTCTATTGGGTTGAGATCTGGTGACTGTGGGGGCCATTTTAGTACAGTGAACTCATTGTCATGTTCAAGAAACCAATTTGAAATGATTCGAGCTTTGTGACATGGTGCATTATCCTGCTGGAAGTAGCCATCAGAGGATGGGTAGGTACATGGTGGTCATGAAGGGATGGACATGGTCAGAAACAATGCTCAGGTAGCCTGTGGCATTTAAACGATGCCCAATTGGCACTAAGGGGCCTAAAGTGTGCCAAGAAAACATCCCCCACACCATTACACCACCACCACCACCAGCCTGCACAGTGGTAACAAGGCATGATGGATCCATGTTCTCATTCTGTTTACACCAAATTCTGACTCTACCATTTGAATGTCTCAACAGAAATCGAGACTCATCAGACCAGGCAACATTTTTCCAGTCTTCAACTGTCCAATTTTGGTGAGCTCGTGCAAATTGTAGCCTCTTTTTCCTATTTGTAGTGGAGATGAGTGGTACCCGGTGGGGCCTTCTGCTGTTGTAGCCCATCCGCCTCATGGTTGTGCGTGTTGTGGCTTCACAAATGCTTTGCTGCATACCTCGGTTGTAACGAGTCGTTATTTCAATCAAAGTTGCTCTTCTGTCAGCTTGAATCAGTCGGCCCATTCTCCTCTGACCTCTAGCATCAACAAGGCATTTTCGCCCACAGGACTGCCGCATACTGGATGTTTTTCCCTTTTCACACCATTCTTTGTAAACCGTAGAAATGGTTGTGCGTAAAATCCCAGTAACTGAGCAGATTATGAAATACTCAGACCGGCCCGTCTGGCACCAACAACCATGCCACGCTCCAAATTGCTTAAATCACCTTTCTTTCCCATTCTGACATTCAGTTTGGAGTTCAGGAGATTGTCTTGACCAGGACCACACCCCTAAATACATTGAAGCAACTGCCATGTGATTGGTTGATTAGATAATTGTATTAATGAGAAATTGAACAGGTGTTCCTAATAATCCTTTAGGTGAGTGTATATATTTGTGAGGGATGGCCTGGCCTGACTGGGATGCCCTCAACCAGGAAAGACCAGAGAAGACAGCAAACATAGGACATTATCCTGACATCATGAGAGCTGGAGTTCTTGGACTCAGCTCTATAGAGTTCTGTGGGCACTGGGCACTAACAAGCCCTACCTTGCCAGGCCCCAGCCTAACCCGGGAATGCGCCCGGACTATAATTATGGACCACCAGACATACTGCTAGGTCTCACATAAAAGGAGCCACCTGCCACTGTTTGAAGAGCCAGAATTGGGAGGAAGGAGGCAGTGATGAAAGAAAGAGGACAACAAAGAATTGCTGTGTGCTGCTTGTGTCTTTTGATGTGGTTGCAACAAGAGTTTCCCACAATAAAACTCTTTCATTCATTTTATACTTGTGTCCGAGCCTTTGTGTCAGGTGTTTGGAGAGCCGTAGTGCCCCCTTGCGTCCACAATACACAGACACACACACACACATACATACATATATACAGTAAATTGAGGTTCATAAGGCATACGCACTTTTGCATTCCCTTATGGGGATCAAACCCTGGACGTCAGCACCGGAGGCAAAACCTCAGACATTATGCCATGCTGGATGGTTTGCTTATTTTTTGCCTTGTAAGTAACCACCCAATTAGTCAGATTGTGTTTCAAACCTAAGAATTACATATATGTACTAGCCATGTGCACCCAACTATGTTGCACGTGTTAAAGTTGTCTGTGAAGAGTTCCCTGTTTAAACGCGGCTGCCAGTCGTGAACTGGGCCCTTCGTCGCACAGCATTATGATTTTTTATAAGGAAAACAAAATTACAAAAGAAAACCCTTGGATATTGATTTGATAGGAACGGCCTACTCAGAATCACTGTCCGAATCGTAATTATGTGGTGGTGTAGCAGCATTTCTGCTTCTGTCCGTTCACAGTCCGTCTCATTTTCACGATGCTATCATTTCCTCTCATTCTCAACCTTTCTCCAATCTCGCAGGTTGCTTTGTGGCAATCCAAAGAGTAAGGCAATATACACGGAGCAATGGTTATTAAAGGGGGACACATAGGTATCCAGGCTCTTTAAAGCATAAATAGAGATCACTTCACTGACATGTGAGCAAGCCACGGTACAACTGTGAGACGCGCAGCACTCGCCGGCTACAATGTAACAATAATAATTTCCGGAACGTGCTGTTACGTTGTCATTCATTGTACCCACTGTCTTTCTTTCATTCATATGTTACGTAGGCACGTACCTTTTATCTTCGGCAATCTCATTCTCTTCAGGAGCTAACCAGCGTAACACTGTCCACCACCCCTTTCGTTATTCCAGCACATTGTTGACATCCGTGAATAACAACAACGTACTAAACTGGAAGGTGGTCTACGCATGCGTGGAATTCGCGGACAAACAAAGATCAAGATCTAAATGAAGATCTCTTTAGTTAATTTAAAGCACAACAATTTGTTTAGTTTGAATGTCTGTCTTTTGAGGTGTGACTGGCGTACTACAGTCTTCAGTAGTATAAGCCTGGAGGAGATTCTTAATGCAATGCCTATGTTTTAGCTGTCTCTCTACTGCCATCTAGTGCTTCTTCTGCTAATTCATTCACGGACAAACAAAGATCAAGATCCAAATGAAGATTATAGATAGAGATATACAAATATAGACAAACACAAACATATTTACGTATGTATTGTAACCAGTAGAGGGTAAAACTGAGCCCAGAACCCGAGACATAAGAGATGTAAAACTGAGGTCCCTGGGCATCGTTTTTAAAGAGCAGGGTGAATCTCGATGTCCTGGTCACATTGCCTACCTTGTCCTGGTCATTCTGGCCCCCTAATCATTCCCTGTCTCTCACCACCTAACAGCTCAAGTGTGGTGAGCGTACTGTCAACAAACAATGGCTACCCAGGTGCCTGCTGCACATTAGTGGTGGCTCCCCACTCACTGAAGCACTTTGAGTAGTGAGAAAAATTCTATTTAAATGTAAAGAATTAATATTATTATTATTTTCCAGCTCAATACCTGCTTAAGTGGGTGTGGAAGTCAGTTGATGCTTTTCTCATTTAATGTAAGAAAAAATGTTCTTGTTGCTCCACTGGTCTTCAGCTATTGACGATCTTTCTATACTTTGCTTTGGTGATGTCCCGGTGAATAAAGATCTACAGCATGGTGTCACTATCATGAGTAACAAATCAAAAACAACTTCAGAAAAAGAACAACATCAGTAAGATTAATGACATTTCTTGCTCAACAGTTTATTATGCTCACATTTTCCATCTCCACGGAAAAGCAAATCCATAAATTCCAGTCATTAGTTCTGGTCTCGTAGCTGTAGCTGCAGGATAATAAATCTGGTGTATCAGCATCTCTCTTCTTAAAAGTCCAAGTACAGTCATCAAATGTGACGTGGGCACAAGAGCAAGCAAAGGAACTCTGTGAGGGTCCCATCCCATTTTACTTCTCAAAGGTTGATCTTTGATGGCTCACAAAACTTAAAAGAGATTCTTATTATTATATGTTTCTTTTAAGAGTCAACGTTGTCACAGATGTCTCACCTAAAATCCCTTAGAGGGGACATAGCTTCAGAGAAGAAGGACAAATGAGACACAACTGAAGTAAAAGTAGTCAAAATGGAGAATTTGCTTCAAAACACACTTGATACCTTGTGACATCTCTTTCAAGACTTAGGAGGCAATCAAAGTAATTAAGTGATTAGTAATAATAATAATAATACATTTTATTTATATAGCACCTTTCCCATACTCAAGGCACTTTGTACTTCTATGCCAGGCCAGGAGGTGGCGATGTGTACTCTCTCTCTCTCTCTCTCTCTCTCTCTCTCTCTCTCTCTCCAAAGACTCTCCAAAGAAGATGCAGCATGATGTCACTTCCAGTTCCTGTCTGCCCTCTATACCTGCTGTCACACACATGCACTTGTTAGACAGTTTATGGGCTTGAATAAAGGGACCGTATATACTCACGCTTAAGTTCTCCCGTTGATAAGTCGGGGCTTGATTTTACCGTATAATTTCCAGATATTTTATAATGTTGGTCGTATAAGTTGAAAGCGGAAAACTCCCGCTATTGGTCCAAGAGATTATGATATGCTAACGCCCACCTGAGAGAGTAACCACGGAGCACACGGCCTTTTATTTCTATGTATTGAGCCTACATGACAGTAATACCTGAACTATTGTGAAGTGATGTTTGCACTGTTTTGTGTTTTCACACCCTCATACACCTTTTTCATAAGAGCGTTCCTCATCTACGATGAAGCATTCGATCAGAAGAAATTTTTTTTTTTTATTAATTTTATTTCACTCCATACAAAGCAATCAAGTTTTTACAAAAAGAAAAAATGAGTTAAGATCAGATCGATCCCCACCCTTGAGAGAGAGAGCAAGCCAAACGGCATAAAAATTTTACAGCTTTTAAACATACCTAAATTAATAAATTCTCTATGCTTCATGAACTTATTTTAAAATATTACTGATTAGATCCTGCCATGTTTTGAAAAACATCTGTACGGATCCTCTAACTGAGTATTTGATTTTTTCCAATTTCAAATAGTATAATACTTCGGTTTCCCACTGACTTAAAAGAGGAGAGTTTGGGTTCTTCCAGTTTATCAGAATAAGTCTGCGTGCCAACAGTGTAGTGAATGCAATCACAGTTTGTTTGTCTTTCTCCACTTTAAGCCCCTCTGGAAGAACCCCAAACACAGCTGTTAAAGGGTTAGGAGGGATTGTGAGTCCAAGGCTGTCTGAGAGGTAATTAAAAATGTTTGTTAAGAATAATGTTAATTTGGTGCAGGCCCAGAACATGTGACCCAGTGAGGCTGGATCATGCCCTGGAAACATTTTGGAGACTTTTAGTCGAGACAGATGTGCTCGATATATAATTTTGAGTTGTATAATTGTATGCTTTGCGCATATGGAGCTCGAGTGAATTCTCTGCATTGCTACTTTCCACTCCTCTTCTGATATATTAATTGAGAGATCTTTTTCCCAGTGTCCTCTTGGATCTTTGAAAGGGAGGGATTGTAAAATGATTTTATATATTGCAGAGATGGAGTCTAAGTCCTTGAGATTGAGCGATATTTTTTCCAGCATGGATGAGGGTGCAAGATGAGGAAAATCTGGAAAGTTCTGTTTAACAAAGTTCCTCATTTGAAGATAGTGAAAGAAATGTGTAGCTGGAATGTTAAATTTGGAATGTAATTGTTCATAGGATGCAAAGACATCTACATAAAGATCTCTAAGCAAGTTAATTCCAAATTTTTTCCAGATATTAAAAACTGCATATGTTTGTGAGGGTTGGTTGAAAGAGGTGGTTCTTTTGCAGGGGTGCCACAGAAAGAAGCTTCTCCGTCTTAAAATGCTTTCTACATTGGTTCCAGATTCTAAGTGAGTGGAGCACAATTGGGTTATTAGTATATTGCCGATAACGTGTGTTTATTGGAGCGCATAGCAGGGAATACAAAGAAGTACTGCAGGATTTTACTTCTATTGTGGTCCAAGCCTGTGTATGTTCTTCTATTTGTGTCCAGGTTCTTATCGCCTGTATATTTGCTGCCCAGTAATAAAACTGGAAGTTAGGTAGAGCCATGCCGCCTTCTGCCTTTTGTCTTTGTAAGGTCGCTCTTTTGATGCGTGGATCAGAAGAAATTTAAAAGAAATGTCATTGAAATGGCAAAAGAAATTGGTAACTGCGCTGCTGCAACAAAATTCGATGTGTCGGAGAAACTGGTGCGAGATTAGAGGAGGCAGGAAGATGTTAAAAAAAAAAAAATTAAGTGTCGCATTTTTGAACAGGCCTATACGTCGTGGTCTGATTTCATGATCGATTTTTACACAAGATTCTTATATGCGAGTATATACAGTATATTCCCACCAGACCAGGGGTTGGCGCTGCCCTCTATCTCTTTCTCCCCTTTCCCTGCAGACCAGCTGACGAACCCTCAACCTAAAGCCAACATCACTTCCTCTTCTGGTTCTCAAGGCCCCACCTCCTTCTGACATCATTTCCGGTTCTCAATACGTGAACTTGAAATAGCGTGTTGACGATTGTCCAGTCATATTAGATTAAAAAAAAAAAAACCTGAAACAATACTGATTTGCTGACAATACATGTGGGCGTGTGAAGGGTGGAGAAAGCTGCGCCCCTGGAAAAATCTGAAAGTAACCAATTAAAGGGCAGCTTCAGGTCACCTGCTTGGCAAAAGATCTGACATCCTTCACTCTGCAAATATAGGTATTTACACAGAATTTTTTTTTTCCACACAGAAATTAATCAAATTGCATTTAATTATTTGGCTGACACCTTTTTCCAAGGCGACTTACAACATTTATTATTTCTGAAATTTATTTTTTGGTTTTCCCTTTGGAGCCCAGGCAGGTGAAGTGACTTGCTTAGGGTCACACAGTGTCACTAGCAGGATTTGAACCCACAACCTCGGGGTTTAGAGTTCAAGGCTTTAAGCACTACGTCACACTGCCCACAAGTTTGAACCAATTTTTAATGGAAGTTGACATGCACTGACACCCGGCACATTGTACAAATAAACAAATTTATTTCATGATTGTTTCACATTACCCAATTAATTCAAGTAGAGTTTTTAAAATATCTGCCCTAGCACCCTGCATTACAAACCGCCACTGGACTCGACCTACTATTAGACATACAGTACATAAGGTAAGAGCTGTGTGTATTTGGAGCAGTCCGCTCCACTCACGCTCAGCCACAGCCACTAGATGGCGCAAGCATTCACTTTTTACATTTTTTCTGAGCTTGTATTCACCTCACTTTTCACTACGAAAGACGTGTGTGTGCCTCAAATGCCACCACACAACAAGCAGCACATCGTGCTAATGACACAGATGAAGAGACTCAACGTCGAAACGAGGCTCATGGCTCAACAACGTGCAAGTGAAACACCTCAGCAATGGAGGGCCAGGCTTGAAGTTTTCACTAAAAACCATCATTTACTGAAAGTATTTTCTTCAGACAAAGATTAATAGGACTCAAATGCCAGCGACACGGCTAAGATATGGTATCGCCAGTGTCTTCTTACGAAAGCCAGCACAGGAGGGTCCACGTCCTCTCCACTGGGTGTTAAGACCCCCCTTTTAGGATTGAGTCTCTTTGTAATTTTACGACAGGTTTGGGGGAAGTGCCTCAAACCAGTTTGGCAAGTGATTCTCTGCAGGACTCACTCAGTCAGCCCCCGCATGGAGGCCAACTATCTAGCTGGCAAGCTTCACCTTAACAAATGGTTTTGGGGGCTGCTGTGAAACCATTTGTGTTGCACCAGAATTCTACTGGTCTAAAGTTGCTTGAAGCCACCACGACGCCCTATTCGCTGTAGGGTTTGGACAGAAAGCCCATAAATTTGCTTGCTTTACCCCCCTCTCTCTCTTACCAACTGATGAAAGACCATCTCACACCATGAACTGAGAAGGACAACACAATGAAGAGCACAGCTCGGCAGTCATATTGAGACAGGCCTGCGCTGAAGAAAGCTGACCACAAATGAGGACTTAACTAGAGACATTTTAAGTAACTAACAAGTCTGTGTGCCGCCTGAAACTCCATATCAGCATTTATCAGGTTGTATGGTTGCCAGTGTTCACTTGTACTCTGCTTATTGTTATTATTTATGAATATTATGAATATTATTATTATTATTGATGATTAGTGAGCAGCAGGGTGGTTTCATGCCAAGAAAGAGCACCACAGATGTGATGTTTGCTCTGAGGGTGTTGATGGAGAAGTAGAGAGAAGGCCAGAAGGAGTTGCACTGCATCTTTGTGGAACTGGAGAAAGCAGATGACAGGGTGACTGAGAGGAGCTGTGGTATTGTATGAGGAAGTCAGGAGTGGCAGAGAAGTATGTAAGAGTTGTATTGGATAAGTATGAAGGAAGTGTGACAGTGGTGAGTTCTGATGTAGGAGTGACGGATACATTCAAGGTGGAGGTTGGAGTACTTCAGGGATCGGCTCTGAGCCCTTTTCGTATTTGTAATGGTGATGCACAGGTTGACAGACGAGATTAGACAGGAGTCCCCGTGGACTGTGATGTTTGCTGATGACATTGTGATCTGTAGCAAGAGTAGGGAGCAGGTTAGGGAGACCCTGGAGAGGTGGAGATCTGCTCTAAAGAGGAGAGGAATGAAGGTCAGTAGGAACACCAAGACAGAATACATGTGTGTGAATGAGAGGGAGGTCAGTGGAATGGTGAGGATGAAGGGAGTAGAGTTGGTGAAGGTGGATGAGTTTAAATACTTGGGATCAACAGTACAGAGTAACGGTGATTGTGAAGGAGAAGTGAAAAAGAGAAAGCAGGCAGGGTGGAGAAGAGTGTCAGGAGTGATTTGTGACAGACGGGTATCAGCAAGAGTGAAAGGGAAGATCTACAGGACGGCAGTGAGACCAGCTATGTTATATGGGCTGGAGACGGTGGCACTGACCAGAAAGCAGGAGACAGAGCTGGAGGTGGCAGAGTTAAAGATGTTAAGATTTGCATTGGGTGTGATGAGGATGGACAGGATTAGAAATGAGGACATTAGAAGGTCAGCTCAAGTTGGAAGGTTGGAAGAGATGAGGTTGTGTTGGTTTTGACATGTGCAGAGGAGAGATCCTGGGTATATTGGGAAAAAGATGCTAAAGATAGAGCTGCCAGGCAAGAGGAGAAGAGGAAGGCCTAAGAGAAGGTTTATGGATGTGGTGACAGAGGACATGTAGGTGGTGGGGGTGACAGAGCAAGAAAACAAGGACAGGAGGATATGGAAGAAGATGATCCGCTGTGGCAACCCCTAACAGGAGAAGCCGAAAGAAGAAGAAGATCAATAATACATTATTTAAATTTTAACTTAACTCCTGCTTGTCTTTTACTACACCTAATTGCCTGAGGTTATAAATGTAGAAGGGAAGGTGGGGAGAAGTTCTAAAGTACAACACCTTATAAATAGAGGTAAGTCTGTGAGATTTGAGGCATTCTGACAAGGTCTACACATTAATAATACAAAAGGGGAAAGGAGAGTAAAATAATACTCTACCAAGACAAAACAATTACACAACCTTCTCTACCGGGGTAACCATAAGGTTCTCACAACTCACCACTCAACTCCAGAAACTCTCTATGAGGGTCAATCAGAAGTTCCTCACCTTATAAACAGTGGTAAGTCTGTGAGATTTGAGGCATTCTGACAAAAGCTACATATTAATAATACAAAAGGGGAAAGTAGAGGAATATATTACCAAGAGTTAGCTGTGGGGTTTTTGTTTGTCCCGTAGACCACGCGCAGCTAGTATAAAATATATGACATACCCTTGGTTGCTTATGGGCCACATTTGGTGCAGTATGCAAACTGCATGAACACTCCTAAATGTGGCTGATTACCAGTGGGCCATAATTGGCCCATAACAGTAATGTTAGCCATACTTGACATGTGAGCGATTGTGTCTGGGCTGTGTTTGGCCTGCAATCCATACGACATGAAAACCGTTAATACATCTGGGCCAAAACACATTTGCCATAACTGAACCTTAAATGCCCAAACTCAATCACATTTGGCCCACAACAGTCTGCTATCTGGGACTGAACTGTCAAGCAAAGTTATTTTTGTACCGTACATACAAAAACAAAATTGTGTAAAACAGGAAACTGAACATCAAGGAGTTTTATGAATTATCTGTTCCATGTCCCCTTGTTTGATTTCCATGTCATCTACAGTATGAGCCGTTTAAATTTCCATTTTTTCATATCCACTGATAAAGACAGAAGGGGCATTTTAAGGAGCCTGTCAGAGTGATAGATTGCAGGGCCGCTTGGCTACGCGGTTAACAAATCTCCAGTGTCTTACCTGTGTCATCATTTAAAGTGGGCAGCGGCGGGTAGCGGCGATTTTTTGGACTCCCCTAGCCGTAAATTAGGGCTGTTGGAGACTATGAAAACGATGAAACGCGACTCTCTTAATGACCGTCTGAGGCGGATTCCTTCAGCTTCAATTCTCTGTGTAATGATTTACTGTACTTCTGTGAGGAAAAAAGAAGAAGAAGAAGAAAAAAAAAAGAGGACAGAACAAGTAGTTGACCCAGAAATAGCAGACAGTCTGGTAGCATTGCATTAACTGACTCTAATCCAAAGTGACTGCCACATGGGCAAATAGTGACGGGTCAGAAGAAGATGTGGATCTATAGCTAGGAATGTGCAAAAGCTGAAAATTAGAAAAATCAGTTCTCACAATGTCCCGTGCAGCAAAGAAGTTTAGCATGGCTGATTTGGGCATCTTGTAGTTTTGGCACTGAGGATAACCCAGGGTGGTAGAGAGAATCACAAACAAAAAAAGTATAGAAAAATATAAAAATTTGATTTTTTTTAGTGCTCAAAATATTAACAGTTCTCTGCCAAGCAAGCAATCATTCCGAAAAACAGTTCATGTGCTATGACACAATGAAACCATAATACAGAAAGACTTAAAGCCTCCAGATTACTTTCCATCGTTCTTCCTGAAAGACAAGTCTACAAAAGACAATCTCCAAAGAAAAACAATTCGACAAAAGTAAAAATAATCAAACATATCATCCCAGAGTTCACCACTCTTCTCAGAGGATGTGTCTTTCTCCAACACTACACAACCTTCTCTACCAGAGGTAATCATAAGGGTCTCACAACTCACCATTCAATTCCAGAAACTCTCAATGAGGGTCAATTAGAAGGTCCTCACAGCTCACCACTCATCTCCAGAAACTACCTCCACTCGTCAGGACTCCTTGGATTTCGCTTTACCTAACACTACACAACATTCTCTACCAGGGGTAATCAGAAGGTCCTCGCAGCTCACCACTCAATGTCAAAAGCTACCTGCACTCTTCATAGTTCCCTGGAGGTCCTTTTTTTTTTTTACACTACACAACCATCTCTACCAGGGGTAATTATAAGATTCTCACAACTCACCACTCAATTCCAGAAACTCTCAAAGAGGGTCAATCAGAAGGTCTTCACGGCTCGTCACTTGACACCAAAAACTACCTCCACTCTTCAAATTTTCTTGGAGGTCCCTTTTGTTGACATTACACAACCTTCTCTACCAGGGTAAATCAGAAGGTCCTCACAGCTCCCCACTCTACGACAGAAGCTACCTCCATTCTTCAGGGCTAATTGAAGATGAAATTTTCTGACTTCTTAATCTTCTCTACAAGGGTTATTCACTAGGTCCTCACAGCTCACTGATAGACAGCAAAAGCTACCATCACTTTTCATTGTTTCCTGGAGGTCAATTTTTGTTACACTACTGTTGTGATGTGAGATTTCGCATATAAGTTGATAAATATTTTGTATATCTTTATTTGTAACTTAGGCAAAGCAATGCAATATTAGTGTTACATTAGTGAGAAGCATTCATGTTTACAATCCCCCCTTTTAGGAATAAGTGTTTTTGAATTTTACGACAAGATAGATTTGGGGGAAGTGCCTGAAACCAGTTTGGCAAGTGTTTCTCTGCTGTTTCTCAGTCAACCCCCATAGGAAAGCCAGGCTGCCTAACTGCCAAGCTTTACCTTAACATACAGTTTTGGGGGATGGCAGGGGTGAAGGATTCTATCACCCCAATGGTCTGAAGTATGGCTGTTTGGACCTGGCTTGTATCAGAAGCCTTTAAGTACCACAACGCCCTATTGGCTGTAGGGGTTGGACAGAAAATCTATAAATTTGCTCACTCCCTCAATCTCTCTCTCTTACCAAACTGCTGAATGACCATCTCACACCATGAACTGAAAAGGACAACACAATGAAGAACACAGCTCGGCAGCCATATTGAGACAGGCAATGCAGCCTGTTCTGAAGAAAGCTGACTAGAAATGATGCCTTAACTAGAGACATTTTAAGTAACTAACAAGTCTGTGTGCCACGTGAAGCTACACATCACTATTTATCAGGTTGTATGTTTGCCAATATTCCAATGTACTTTGCATATTGTTATTATTTATGAATATTATCAATAATACATTATTTAAATTGTAACTTAACTCCTGCTTGTCTTTTACTATATCTAACTTTCCTGAGGTTATAGATGTAGAAGGGAAGGTGGGGAAAAATTCTATACTATAATACCTTATAAACAGAGGTAAGTCTGTGAGATTTGAGACATTATGACAAAGTCTACACATTAATAATACAAAAGGGGAAAGGAGAGTAAAATAATACTCTACCAAGACAAAACAATTACACAACCTTCTCTACCGGGGTAATCATAAGGTTCTCACAACTCACCACTCAACTCCAGAAACTCTCTATGAGGGTCAATCAGAAGTTCCTCACAGCTTGACACCAAAAGCTACCTCCACTCTTCATATTTTCTTGGAGCTCCCTTTTCCTAACATTACACAACCTTCTCTACCAGAGTTAATCAGAAGGTCCTCACAGCTCACCACTCTTCACGGCTTCTTGAAGATCAAATTTTCTGACTTTTTAATCTTCTCTATGAGGGTTATTCACCAGGTCCTCACAGTTAACTGGTAGACAGCAAAAGCTACCTTCACTCTTCATTGTTTCCTGGAGGTCAATTTTTGTTCCACTACACAACCTTCTCTATTAGGGGTAATCAGAAGGTTCTCACAACTCACCACTCAACTCCAGAAACGACCTCTGCTCTTCAGTACTCCTTGGAGCTCCCTTTTCCTGACACTGCACAACCTCCTTCATCAGCATTAATCAGAAGGTCTTCCCAGCTCACCTCCACTCTTTATAGTTCCTTGGAGGTTGATTTTTGTTACACTACACAACCTTCTCTACCAGGAGTAATCAGAAAGTGCTCAGAGCTCACCACTCAACTCCAGAAAATCTCTATATGGGTCAATCGGAAGGTCCTTGCAGCTCATACTTGACACCAGAAGCTTCCTCCAACTCTTCAGGGTTCCTCAGAGGTCTCTTTTCCTAACACTACACAATCTTTTCTACCAGGTGTAATCAAAAGGTTCTCGCAGCTCACCTCCAGCAACTCTTTATGAGGGTTAATCAGAAAGTTCTCACTGCTTACCACTCAAGAAACAACCTCCACTCTTCAGGGTTCCTTGGAGATCAGTTTTCCCCAACAACTCAATGTTCTCTACCAGGGTTACACAGAAGGTCCTCACAGCTAAGCACTCGACTCCAGAAACTACCTCCATGTCACATGGTTCCTTGGAGATTAATTTTCCTCTTCTCTATGATGGTTAATCAGAAGGTCCTCACAGCTCACCACTCCAGGAGTTGCTAGGGGTCATGAGGTATAAAGTTCACTTCCTGATGTGAACTAAAGTGTCCTAGTTTGTGGATTTCTCAATGTAAATATTTGATTATGGTTTCTAGTATCTCTGATTGTTTTTTTTTTTTCTTTTTGGTTTCTGACTACAGGTTTGGTGATCATTTTGGGTTTTGTTGCTTTGATCTCCTGTCCTCCTGGCTTTGATCATTGGTTTGTTTTGACTCCTGCTTATCTCCCGGTCTTTCCATTTGCCCTTATGGCATTACAGCCTGTGGTGTTAAGGGTCCACAGCTCACTGAGCAAAAGCCATTTTTAAATAATCACCGCACCGAGGCGGCTTCGTGAGGGGCGATGTTGTAGCGAGCCGCAGGGCAGTCGTCGATGTGGGTGTGTCTCACCGTGTGCACAGGTGAGGAACTGCCCACATTCGTGATTGCTCCCGTGGCTAATGCTACAGCTGTGATGGCCCCTCACGTTATTTATAAAGAAGCGCGAGTCGGTTGTGGGGGGATGAAAAGAAAAAGGAAAGAAAGGAAAAGAGGACGGAGGTTACAGGGAGCGAGGAAGCATGCGGTGCAAGAGAGACGGACAGGCGGTGCGTGCGTGTGGTGGCGCTTGATCGAGGGCAGCTGTAAGGAAGCTGGGGTGTTGGGCCTACACCCAGGCGATTGATTTGGATGTCGCTTCAGCTGAGCAATTATGTAGCAGGAGTGACCGAGGGAAGGCGACTGGCCGCAGAGAAGCCGCGGAAAGGCAGCGGAAGTCGGGAGACTTGGTTCTGGAATCCCCAACGTGGGCGACCTGGCCGTTGGTTGGAAACCAAGTTCTCCGAGACTGGGATGAGTGCCATACGAAGCCAGGGTTCGGGAGGTCTCCAGTCTCATGCGTGTGTTTCAGGAGGGCAGCTGCAGAGACCGTCTTGCCTGCTGCTAAGCCCAAACGGGATAAGCAGGTGAGACGCTAACGCCAACAGGAAAGATGCACCAGGCTTGTCGTCCTTGTTGTTGTTTTAAAAAAACTGCTTCCTGTAAGAAACATTTTACCTCGTTTTAAAGGATTGCTTTTTCTTATTATTATTTTAACCTCCACGTTTTACCTTTTATGGATTATTTAATGAAGAATTTGGAGCACTGCACTTTACATGGAACACTGTTTTTTTTGTTGACGGTTTTTAATAAAAGCACTGCTGCACCTTTTGTATACCTTCCCCTTGCTCAGTAATTTGCCTCCATTGACTAGCTCATCGGTGACATTACCGACGGTGTTGGGTTCAAGTGCTTCCAACAGCAATGGGAGTGTGGAGCCAGAACCCACATCGTCACACAGCCAGGTCATAAATATGCAGAATGACCAAAAGTCTATTATGAGTGTTTACGGAATTTGATTTTTATTTACTTGTCTTTAGAGTTTTGTTTTAGGGGTTATGAGGAATTTCACAATTATTTCGTGATCAGAATTTATATTTCTCAATGTGCTAATTATTTTGGCAGTGTTTTGAATGGCATTTTGGACAGGACTGGGAAGCCATCATTTTGGTATTTCTGCTCTTATGACAGGAGTCAGGAAACAAGGGGCGTGGCTTCAGGAGTCATAACCCCAGCATTAATTTCAAAAAGGCACTAAAAGATCATCCAAGGCAGCCATTCCAAATCTGACTTTGACGGATAAAACCTCAAAGACTTTCTCACGTTTTCTTTTGATTTGATTTTTTTTCTGGTTACCACCCTTTGGCTATGTCTATAAACTATTGTTTTGGTGTTGCTGAATTACAGAATGCTGGTTTTTGGCTCCAGTGCCCGTATTTATCAAGCACATCAGAGAAGGAACACGGTCCTAATTGGCTCAAAAATCTCAGAGTAATGCAAATTTGGCTGTACGCTTAGGCGTAGGAATAAACTAATTTTATCAGTTTTCCTAATTTAGAAAATTACTCCAAACTTCTCCAGGATTTAGGAGAGCTCGTGTAATGTCCTAACCCTCTAGGAGGTGCCAGAAGATGGCGTTAAGAAAGAGACTGGCACTCACAATGCAGGGGAAGTGGAATGCTTTTGAAACTCTGGACAGAAAAGATCCCTTTGACAGAGGTGGAATAAAAATTGTGATAAATCTTAAATAAATTTTTTGACCAAGAGAAAATGAATTGCATATGTCTCAACTCACTAATTTCTTGATTTTTGCACCAAATTTTGAATGCCCTTACAATGCGTGAGGTACAGTAATACACAGATTTCTCCAGCATCACTCCACATGAGGTAATGTTAAAGCAAGCTGCATTCATGAAAGTCGCAGGTTGGTCTGGAGTTGTTGGTGTGACTGACGGCCGAAATGTTGATGAGCACAAACGCGCAAGCGATATCCCAGTATGAACACACATGTTATCATGGGTGCAAACTGCATTGTAGTAGCAAACATACAATGCAATACAATGTATTTCTTGTATAGCCCAAAATC
Source organism: Polypterus senegalus (assembly GCF_016835505.1). Lineage (NCBI taxonomy): Eukaryota > Metazoa > Chordata > Cladistia > Polypteriformes > Polypteridae > Polypterus > Polypterus senegalus. The sequence goes on from NC_053168.1 coordinate 12,703,407, forward strand.
ACACAAAGAATGCCGGAATGGCCTTTAACAGGCCCTGCCTTTTGACAGCCCCCTAGCCTTGACTCTCTAAGATAACTAGAAAAACTCCCAAAAAACCCTTGTAGTGAAAAAATGAAAGAAACCTGGGGAAAGACAATTGCAAGAGAGACCCCTTTCCAGGTAGGTTGGGCGTGCAGAGGATGTAAAAAAAAAAAATAGGGCGTAAATACAACACTCCATAAAGAACAGAACACAAGTCCTCCTCAATACAATAGAAATATTACAAGTACAGAGCAGAATTCAACAGTCGATGATATCACATAATACTATTCAGATTTGTTCAGAGACCTGGAGACCTCAGCCATCAAGCTGCCTCCTCCTGTTGGCCATTCCACAGCTGAGTCAGCACTGGGCCAGCTAACCCGATGGAAGGACTCCTCTAACCGATGATTCCTGCGATTCTCCATCAGAGATGACTTTTCCTTAGGCAGGTAGAACAACTTGGCAGGTGGGCAATGGCACCAAGTGGCACATTCGAGTACCGAGAAGAGAAACAGAATAGGTGAGGGTTAGTAACAAATTAGAACTATCATATTACTTATGTCTTAGTGCTAATGACTAACAACAGAGATGCAGTCTGTACAGTTAATCAGCAGCTCTAGTCAGGGTGTGCTAAACTGAAGTTGTGAATCTTTAGCCGGGATTTGAAAGCTGAGACCGAAGGGGCATCTCTTATAGTAGCAGGCAGATAGTTTAGGGGCCCTGCAACTAAAAGCTCGACCTCCCACTGTTATTTTATGAATCCTTGGAATCATAAGCAGACCGCCATCTTGAGATCTTAATGTGCGCTCTGGTTTGTAAATCATGATAAGTTCAGACGAGTAAGCCGGACCTTGGCCATTTAAGGCTTTACAGTAATCCCTCCTCGATCGCGGGGGTTGCGTTCCAGAACCCCCACGATAGGTGAAAATCCAAAATAGAAACCATATGTTTGTATGGCTATTTTTATATATTTTAAGCCCTTATAAACTCTCCCACACTGTTTATAAATATTCCCCACACAGTTATAGAGCACTAGCAAAATACCCGCGCTTCGCAGCGGTGAAGTACTGCATTCAAATTTTTATTAAGAAGAAAATTAAACCTTTTTAAACTGTGGGACAATATGCCAATAATTATTTGTTAAGGATCTCTTTGTATACCATGTGGTCAGTTCGGCCCTCCGGTTGTAACATGACCAAGCTGTGCGCTGAGCCTACTCTTGACCATGTAACTTACAGTCGGCCATGTGAACAGTAATCTTGTCTCAAATCTCACAGCTTGGATTGCTGCTGTCATAATCGGTTTGAGTTTCATGGTTTCAATTACGACAGTATTTGCAGGATTTGTTGTGTTGAAGTGACATTTGGCATCTGTCAAGCGTTGTAAGCACACAACCGGTTTCATCGATAAAATCACATCCAGCTTTTGAGAGTTTAAACATTCATAAACATCAAAGTGTCCACTACTGAAATCGTCACCTGTGAATCTAAGATGTTTAAGAGGCATTGGCGGTTGTCGAAAGGTGTAAAATATTTGGCCATTTCGGTACACTTGAAAGCGACAACCGAACAAT